>NC_056733.1:593710891-593805891 GCF_019279795.1 Protopterus annectens | reverse complement strand
TGCAGGTGAGTAGTCTGTAACAGGCCAACAATGATAGTATCCACACAGGGAACATGGCTACATACACATAGCTAAAAGTGTGGTACAATACAATACCTGTCCCATTGGTAGGTAAGCTGTAGCCATACCTAATGAGTTGTGTGTGCAGTTTGTTGTCGCTGATATGGTGGGGGTGACAGAGATGTGTATTAAGAACTGTGGTAACCTTGCTGTATGAGTTGCTCAGACTTGTTTCCATCTTTATGTCTGTCAGTTAAGATGTCACATGGATGGCTCCCATCTCATTCAGCTGCTGAAAATTAGGTAGTGCTAATCCATCTAATCCAGCACTACCCTGTCCTGTTTGGCCAGACTGCCCATGAGCAGCAGGAGCAGACCGCCCTGTGGAACGACCTAGTCCACAGGGTCAGTGATGTCGGACTGCACAACTGCAGGTATGAGCAGGTCCGGCATCATTGTTCTGACCTGCTTCTCAGTGCCCGTCGGCATGCTGCTGCAGTCCGGAGGGATCACCTCACAACAGGGGGGGGCCATACCATCCATCCCCCCTGATATGTGTTGAGGAGCTCCTCGGCAACCTTGTGGCACCTGCCCATCTGCACAGCCAACAACTGCCGGACACCATTGTGGAGGTGGGTGCTACCTACACACCGGCTGAGAAGCATGCAGTTAGGGCCACAGAGCACATCAGTAGACCTCTGTCGTGTATGCATCCGCATCTGTAAAGGTAGATCATTCATATCTGACATGTCATATATATAGTTTGTTGCTGCATAGTAGTAATAAACAGATGGGCATATGTGGTAGTATTGTGGACATGTACTGTTGATGTACTGTAATGCTGCACCCACCCTGTAGCAATGCCACAGGTGTGGCCACTGACTTTGCATCTCTCACCCTCTTATGTAGGTCCCTCCAGTATACCACCAAGGCAACAGCCTGTAGCTGATGAGTATGGTTTATGTTGATGCTTGTCAATACACCAGGCATGTAATGGCTATGGTATATTCCATGCACACATCTGACACACCTACCCAAAATGCATGCTGTACATGTGCATGTATTGTTGCTGTTAAATGCATGGCATCACAGTGGTAACCATGATGGGGTATTGGAAGGGTATGTCAGACACCTGCAAGATAACTAACATCCTGTCATTGCAGAGTGTGTCCATGGGGATTAACATAATGGTGGGAGACATGGTCTACAATAGGGGCATGTGTGAAACATCACCCGTATACAGTGCAACAACAGTGTATATACCAGTAGTACAATGGCAACTGTTACAGATTTACACTATGGCATAACGTATTACTGTGGTCCACATTATTAGCTGGGACTAGGCTGTAACACATGATGTTCAGTGTATGGGACACTGCAAACTGACACACATGTGTAGGTCTTACTTGTCAAGCATCTGCGAAAAGGCTGAAGGTGGAGAGGGGGTGTCAGCATGACACACCAGTGCACCACAGCAGGGATCTTAAAGATGCTAATAATGGCTGTATCTGCACAGAGCCAGGTACAGGGACTGTGGCAGACATAACCCTACCGCCATAGCAATAGTGACGGCAGTGTGTGAACACCAAGGGATGTTCACATGAGTAGATAGACCTTGAAATTATGCAGATTTGTGGACATGTGTAGACCAGACTGAGCATACACTGGCAAATGCAGATGGCCCATACTAGTATACCTCTGCCAGGAGTAGTGACTGTTGTAGTACATATAACAATAGGTGCAACAAACCGTCATGATAAGGGTGTGCACACATATGCACACATGGAGTGTATGCATCATGGTCAGCATCCGTACACCTAACATGTTCCGTATACACCACATGTGAATGTACAGCAAATAAGCCACATATCGGGCTCATGTACTGTTAATATATGCAGTGATGTAGTCCCATGGCAGGTCAAGGAAGGGTGCGTCATATCAATAAGGGTGTGTATACTCCCCATAGCCACAATATGGTCTGACGGTTGTCAGTGTAATAGAACTGGTCATACATGGTCCACTGATGTTGAGATCTGTAAACCAGACATCAGGCATTCACAAATGACATCTGTCCACATATCATCCCAGGTATGTGTTGCTGAAAAACATAGGGGCTGTGAGCATTAGAGCTGACATAACTGACACAGTACTACACATTCAGCAATAGGTTTTACACCTGTGAGGTTTGGTGCACAGTGCATGGCAGGGTGCAGAACAGGTGCACAGCAATACTGTGTACATGGGTGCAGTGGTATCCAGGGGAAGGGGCATCACCTACTAACACAGCACATGCATTGCACACATGTATACTGTTGCTAGCATGGATTGACTATAGCTGCACTGCATGCTGTTGAGTACCATATGTTATGCATGTTGACAGATGGGTAATAGGAGGACTGTGTGTACTTATCTTTTTGCAACCTCACCTGTGTGTGTGCATGTGTGTGTGTGCGTGTGCGTGTGTGCGTGTGTGCGTGTGTGTGTGTGTGTGTGTGTGTGTGTGTGTATGTGTGTGAATCGGTGGGTGGTTATTTTGTCTGTAGGGCCACTCTGGTGAAGTGGAGAGAGAGGGTGATGCATGTAGGATGCATGTCTGCATATGTGCGTGTTTGTGTGGGTGTCCATGTATACACGTGTGATTGTGGGCTTGTTCATACAGCAGTACTTCCCTCTGGGATCGTGTAGTACATGGACGTGCTGACACATGACACACCAGGAATACTTGTCATGTATGTAATCACAGGATAGCTGATAGTATAATAAGGTCTGTAGCATGGAACATGCATTGGAAGGGAGGTAGACACCAGGTATACCCTTAATATCGCATTCAGCAGAGAGGTGACTGACAACCCACGTATGCAGCACTATAGATGCATTGGGGAATTACTAGACAACACCAGGGAGTGTATCCCTATATTACAGTTGTCACATGATAGGTTGATAGAGCAGCATATCTGGCATGTACTGAGCAATACTTACACATGACACTCCAGTGCATGAAATTATGGAGTGAACATAGTAGCCACTCACATATAGCAGCCATGCTCACGATGTCCTGACATTCACAGGGTGAACACTGAATGACAACAGGGAGGCCATGTAAAACCACTCCACTCAGGTCAGGGAGGTAATGGAGTAACAGGTCTTGAGTTGTGATCACTTGTCTAGGCATTTAGAGGAATGATACGTTAATGAGTGGTATTAATGAGTGTATGTTACCAAGTGTGATGCAGGATGCAGAACGCATGAGAATAAATGTGGGACTGTCTGTAAAGTCACGGACAGATAGGTATTAAGGTGGTGTGTGTGTGTGTGTGTGTGTGTGTGTGTGTGTGTGTGTGTGTGTGTGTATGTGTGTGTGTGTGTGTGTGTGTGTGTGTGTGTGTGTGTGTGTGTGTGTGTGCGTGCGTGTGTGTGTGCATGTGTGTGCATTGGTGGGTGGTTATTTTGTCTGTAGGGCCACTCTGGTGAAGTGGAGAGAGAGGATGATGCATGTAGGATGCATGTGTGCATGTGAGTGTGTGTGTGTGTGTTTGTGTGGGTGTCCATGTATGTACATGTGTGATTGTGGGCTTGTTCATACAGCAGTAGTACCCTTTGGGATCGTGCAGTACATGGACATGGACTGACACATGACACACCAGGAATACTTGTCATGTATGTAATCACAGGATAGCTGATAGTATAATAAGGTCTGTAGCATGGAACATGCATTGGAAGGGAGGTAGACACCAGGTATACCCTTAATATCGCATTCAGCAGAGAGGTGACCGACAACCCACGTATGCAGCACTATAGATGCATTGGGGAATTACTAGACAACACCAGGGAGTGTATCCCTATATTACAGTTGTCACATGATAGGTTGATAGAGCAGCATATCTGGCATGTACTGAGCAATACTTACACATGACACTCCAGTGCGTGAAATTATGGAGTGAACATAGTAGCCACTCACATATAGGGGCCATGCTCACGATGTCCTGACATACACAGAGTGAACACTGAATGACAGCAGTGAGGCCATGTAAAACCACTCCACTCAGGTCAGGGAGGTAATGGAGTAACAGGTCTTGAGTTGTAATCACTTGTCTAAGCATTTAGAGGAATGATAAATTAATGAGTGGTATTAATGAGTGTATGTTACCAAGTGTGATGCAGGATGCAGAATGCATGGGAATAAACGTGGGACTGTCTGTAAAGTCACAGACAGGTAGGTATTAAGGTTGTGTGTGTGTGTGTGTGTGTGTGTGTGTGTGTGTGTGTGTGTGTCTGTGTGTGTCTGTGTGTGTGTGTGTGTGTGTGTGTGTGTGTGTGTGTGTGTGTGTGTGTGTGTGTGTGTGTGTGTGTGTGAGTGTGTGTGCATGTGTGTGTATGTGTGTACTATTATGCAATGCTGTACAGGTCTTAAAGTGCGTTTCCTGTTTTCCCCCACAGGTGGTGAGGTGAGTCAGGGTCCCTCCTGCATGCAATCTGATGTTAGTGTCCATGCAGACACCGAAGATGATGATAGTACTGTTGACGCTAAGGTGGGATTGTCAGGGACCGAAACAGTGCCATCATTTGACATCCCCCTTTTAGCCACCCAACCCCGCACACAGTTTCAGTGCCTATACATACCCCATCACCAGCTGGCGGTTGGTGGCAGTGCATAAGAGAGTGTGGTAACCATGCCTACTGTGTCTGGTCACAGCAGGCATAGCTGGATGTCTGGCAGGGCACCACATAGACAGATGTCCCAAGGTGCTTGTGGTAGGGCCACTGGTCATCATGCCCCTGGCAGACGCAGCACAACTGGTACCACCAGGCACATGTTTCAGGCTGTCATGGTGGTGCAGGCACATATGGAATGTTACGCCAGACAGGGCCAGAGGCTGCAGAGGGCTGCTCTCACACCTGCAATCGACAACTTCCATGAATTATCTGGTGCCATCCGTGCTTATACCGAGCTCATGGATAGATGGTCTGGTGAGATTATGGCCCTCATCAACCATGGTTTGTCCGTGCTTGAACATGTGATGGGAGTGCAGTGAGAGCTGTGTGGACGTAGGGCAGCAACACCAACAGCTGGCAGTCAATGTGGACATACTAGGACAACAAGGGGCTCCCATAATGACAGTACCAGCCCCAGTACTGTGGGGAGGCTGCTGTCCACACCACACCACAGCAGGCCACAAGCACGTGGTCCTGGCCAGTCCCAGGAGGTACCTGGTTCCAGCAGACATCTGCCATCATCAGGGGAGAATAGCACATCGAGGCCTGTACCTGGACATGCCCATGGAACCCCTGGTGGCACAGTCCACGTGTCCATGGCCGTAGGCAGTGAACTGCACACCCTGCCAGGTATGGTCTGCAGCTGTCCATAAACACTTGTGTAGGACAGCCACATGGCAGAACTGTGTGCATGCATACTCACACACTATACAAACACACCTAGGGCAACCCCATACCTACACACACCACATCACCACACCCATTTCACCCCATTGCACCCCTCACCCACACACATGGTGTCAAATGTATGGCCTACCCTTGACCACTGGCAAACCAACAACACACCCTGTGCCACATCCCTGTCATCCATAACATCAATACAGGGACAGGCTAATATGGTTCTGGTGCACACGGTGACTGTTGTACTACAGTGTACCAAAGTACTGCAGTGTAACACATTGTCACGAGTAAAGTTTAATGCATACATGTCAGGTAGTGTAGCCATCCAGCAATGATGCATTATAGCTGTTAGTAACACTGGTTGATTGCGGTCTCCATAATGTTATCCATTTGTGTTGTAGGTGTACATGTGCCAGCAGGAGGATGGTCTGCAGTCATATTCCACAAGAAATATGGCACTGTGGTGACACCATGGCTGTGACATATTTGGGGTACAGTTGAACACATGCCATAGGTTTGTATAACAGTCATTGCCTGTGCCACATGGACAGGTGACCCACTGGGACGTGTATAATCTACAACCTGATGTAGACCAATCCACATACATGCACACTCTTACTTGGCAACACTGGGACTAGACACCTACCTAGGTATGTTGTGCTACTAAAGTGTGTGGCTTTCATTGCACACACCACACAGCGTTTAGGGTGAGGTGTATTCCAGGTTACATGTTACATGCAGAACATCCCCAAACATGTACAGTATACTAATGGGGGATGTAATGGTTGTATATAGACAATACATAGTGTGACATGCCATCATATATACATTGTTAAAATGAAAAACACAACTAATGAAACCAAAAAAGACCAAAAAGACACCAAACTAGCTGCAAATAATGTTAGTGCTTTTGTTTACTTCATAAGCAAACTTCATCAGACAAATAATTAATTACAACAAACCCTTATATATCCCTCCAAAAAATTAATTAAAACATTAATTACACATTTAAACTATCCTTAAAGAAACATGAACATAAAAAGTATATATATATCACATTACTATAAAAAATCCAAACATCAATGCTCACACAGCAAGTTACATTTTAGTGAAATTAATAATTTCACATTAAATTCAACTCATCTAAAACATGATTTTAGTTTTAACAGATATTTAATGGATAGGTTGTTATTCAGCCCCAGAAGGGAATGTGCATTAAACCTCAATTGCCATATTAATTCCCTTTCATCCAATTTCAGGGCTATAGGACCCCCCCATCCATATCAAGCACTTGATCGAGAACAAAAAACAGAAATGCATGTGATGCAAACTGATTAATATGCCTAGCTAGGGCATTATTCAAATTTAATTTCTTAATATTCTACAAATGTCTGTAGATGCGTTGCTTCAGGCATCTTTCTGTCCTTCCAATGTAAAATGCAGGACATTCCTGGCATACTGCCATATGCACAACATTTTTAGATAAACAATTGTACTTGCCCTTAAACAAATAGGTCTTCCCATGCATCTCAAATGAATCAATGACATTAATAAATTTACAAAAGTGGCAAAAGCCACACTTGGACATTCTACCATTATAGGTAGTGTTTTTACTATTCTTTTCCAAGACATTTTTAAGACTGTTGCCTTTTCTAAAAATAATTCCAGGTCTTTCCTTAATCCTACTGTTAATCAAAGTGTCTTCCCTTAAAAAACACCAGTTTTTGTTAATAATGTACCTGATATTATCTGCATCAAGCGAAAATGTCGTAATAAACCTGCTATGTCGAAGATCATCCACTACATTTGCTTCAAACGTTAATTCATCCATATCAGAAACAATAGTGACCATACCATCCTCAGGTAAAACATTCCCCTTAACAAAGAGAGTATCCCTTAATGGTGAATCAATGTGTAACAACCTATCCATTAAATGTCTGTTAAAACTAAAATCATGTTTTAGATGAGTCGAATTTAATGTGAAATTATTCTGTGTGATCATTGATGGTTTGATTTTTTTTATAGTAATGTGATATATATATATATATATATATATACTTTTTATGTTCATGTTTCTTTAAGGATAGTTTAAATGTGTAATCATATACACATTAACAGACACATAACAGGCAGACACATGTCCGAGAGACCTGGGCCTGTCACTGCTAACTAACTTGACCATGTGTCCAATGTGTTACAGGTAGGCTGTACACAACACATGCATAACTGGGCTGGAATGTGGTATCAGTTACCTGTATGGTTGATGGTGACAGTGGTCATCATAAAGTGGTACATGGGACATATACCAGGTGTACCTTGGTGTAATGACAGTGTACACAGCACCCACATCCCCAAGTGGATATTTTACTCCATGACACCCATGAGGACACTCTGACATACCCACCATCACACATTGCCCATGACTGCAATACAACCCATTGTATATCCCAACAGTGGTGCTACAGGGAAATGCATCTAATGCACATGCCACCGGCATAGTAGGGTGTTGCATTGTCATGCCTCACCTATGGGCAGCAACAACACTATCTGTACTACTGTGTGGCAATGGGTATTGTAATAGGAGTATGTGGCCTTGGAATGCTGTACCTACAGATATACGGATATGCACACATACACACACTTGCCAGAACACAATGGGTATCCCATGCCTATCAACCCATTTGTACAACACTGTTGTGATGGTACTGCAAGGCTTGTGTAGCCGGTATGGAGAGGAGTGTAACAAGGTACATGTAATGTCCCACACAGCAGCAGCCACAACTGACTATGGCAATGGGTGTTGCGGTGGTTGTGAAGTCCCTCATGGAATTCCCAAGTACAGGTGTACTAACACACAGCTCTGCTATCCTCAGTAATGCACACGTACACATGTGTCAGTACTGGGGTGCCTCGCTGCAGGTGGTCATAGCTGCATACCTAGCTATTGTTCATGGAGAGATAGGTTGTGTAGGGGATGTTTGTACAGTGGTATCCTGCCACCTGCCATGTGGCAGCAGGCAATCTAGCGACAGACACCACTGTGGTGATCCTCAGGGTGAGAGTGACATGCACCAGCCAATCCTCTTGGTGCCACTTGCACATGGCCACTGAGGTGATCATGGTGACATGTATGCCACATGTATTACAACACATGGTTAGTGTCTGTGATGGAGACCTGTACCCAAGCATGTTCTGTTGACTGTGGCAGTGTAGTGGAGGTAACCGTGGCATGTGGTGCATACAGGATGTTGTCTCCTATATGTGCCAGTTCTTACACAGCTGGGCAGACATGCCAGTGTCAATCAAGCATAAGTTACAGGTACATATCCCAGCTGGATACATGCCATCTGCACAGAGAGTGACAGTCATCAGCTTGGCAAGTAGCTATGCAGTAGGATGAATGTGCTGACAGATAGAGGTTTGACAAAAATATGTATGCCATAACTACATGTTGGAAGCCCTCACTCACATGTGCTGTACAGATGGTAGTCTACAGTTACCTTCCACATGTCAGATCATTATCCAGTAGGGGATATATACTGTGACACAGCTCACACACCTGGGACACAACAGGGAGGCCTCAGAGTCTAGCTATGCCTGCAGATGTGCCTGTTACTACATTTAGCATTCTACTCTTGCATGGTAAAGCACTGTCAGCAGTAATGCTGCCATGATACACTACATGCCAGTGTGACAGCACGTACCCTGGGCTACTATCCCTGTATGTAACACATTCACATGGATGACAGTGCTGTGCAGGCCTCATATATTTGTGTGTTCCAGACATGATACTCACACCCCTTGCTACTGTAATGACAGCACATAGGCACATGTATTGTACATGGCATTACATACACTTAGTACAGATGTTATTACCCTGCTATGTTATCGGACTGAGTGGTGAGAACTGGTTACCAGGGCTATGCCATACTTAGCAGGTATCAACATTGCTCTAGTATAACAGCTAAGCTGATTTGCATGCTGGTAAGTGAAGCCTACACCGTGTAAACGCCCATACGTTTACCCATAGCTTAGCACTGCTTAGCTTCACGCAAATCCACGCAAACTGCTCAAAACTGCCTTAACCACTCTCCGCTCTGTATCTGACAGCCCTTGTTCTGCTCAGCAACAAAATGAACAGCCCTTGAAGGTCTTGAACCCAGGACGTGTACACTATAGTCATAACAATTAACCACTATGCCATGACCACTGTGAAAAACAGCTGCTGTTTTACACATATTGATTAGTATTGAACAATTCCCTTTACTTCCACAATTGTGTAGTACTTGTTATCAGTATAACTGTTGCATCACATATGTTGTTTTGTCATAATGTACACATATCAGATACATACGGTGCGATACATCTGGGAAGGTATACACAACTGTGATGTTTACACATGCCAGGAGTATGGATATATACATATGCTGATATATATATTCATGTACATACACATGTATATTCATATATATGTCTGTATACACATCTGTATAGTGCATCATATATATGGCCATGTGTAGATCTCTTTGTGTATGTGTGTGTGTGTGTGTATATATATATATATATATATATATATATATATATATATATATATATATAGATATATGTATATATAGCTATATATGTATGCACATCCTGTGTGCACAGACATGCCTATTTATGTAGATATATATGTAGATATCTATAACTATATGTGCATACATATCTATTCTGATATACCTATTACTGTCAGCATATGTATAGTAATCCATAAGTATATATGCATATGTATCTATATCTGTATATGTGTAGACATATATATATATATATATATATATATATATATATATATATATATATATATATATATATATTCATCTATGTATGTCGATATGTATATGTGTATATATCTATATAGATATATGGAGAATTATATATACATATGTGTTCACCATATGTCCAGAACATGGAGTGGAGTCCTACCTCAGCCTCAATAGTCCCAACCTCTTAGTGCAAGGGGATGTTAGGTATGCATTGTAGGTATATATGTAGACTGTTGCTACTGTAATAGGGGTTGTCTTAATAGACATTGTGTGTGGGAGGTCACATCTGCTTTTAACATGTGCCTCAATGACTACTGACAGACATCCTAAGGACATCATAGTACAGTACCACTGCTAGCACAGTAATGATCCTGTGGACTACAGCAGAGATATGGCCAATAAATGTGGTCAGTCTGACACACTCTGTTCAGTCCAGAGGTGTACACAGAACCCCTTATTGCAAGACATGTGGACCAAGCCTGACAATGTGGATGTTAACAGCCATGTAGATGGGTATATCACGTAAATACTGGAATACATATGCCCCTATAGGTTATGCATTCACACACTCCTGTCTGTCCTGACATATAATAACCGCTGGTGTCGAAGTCAAATGGCCACATACTACCCACTAGTTAGTGACATACATCTGTACAACATCCCACATCTTTGTCAGAAATACATGACAGTTATGGTGGCCTGACAGCAGTACATCTGGCAAATATCTGGACATAACATCACACTGGGTAAGTAGTATGTAACAAAGCACTGTGCAAGCTACAGGCAGACTGCCACAACACTGGCCTACATTTCTTATGGGGGAATACACATGTACCTGCAAATATAGCAGGCTCTACAGGCATGTCACAGGACAGAGTAACAGACACCTGTGTGAAAGTGCATACCCACAACCAATGTGAACACAGCCACAGCCACATATGTTAAGCTAGCTTAATATTACAGTATAGGGACTGTCTGATCAACATCATCCTCATATGTGCCACTCACACACTAACCCTACATATACTGGGCCACTACACAGTGTTTTCCTATGCCTGTCTGCGGTACGGGACATGTGTGTGCTTGGCCCTACAAACATGTAAGCTGATAAGGTACTATACACTGGAGCAGCATGTAACATCAGATAGAACAGGACCAAGAACAATGACATCTACCACAGTCTGTACACAGGCCAAGATACATATTTGCAATACACACACTGCCAACAATCACCGTAAGTACACAAACCTCAGTAGTGTACACACAACCACAGAATGCCCAGGTTATGTCTTCTAATATAACCCCTACTATACATAACATGTGTAGCAGTCTGATATCTCACTGGCTTGTTATCAGATATGATGTCAATAAATAATGGTGTACGGAACATATGCACCTCTTACTGCATGACATATGTACAAAGGTTGACAGAGTTGTGGCTGGAGGGACAAACACAGGGCCAATATTGACATGATGCTGTGATGACCTCATACATTTATTGTTGTAACAGGGTTTGTTGTGACATATGTCCCATGAGGGATATGAAGTCAGTAACTCTCATGGCTGTCACCATGTACTGACTGCAATCCTCACACTATGCTTCTGCAGTTCTCAGATAGGTGTTCAGTGAGTAAGACAAGAAACAAAAGGCACCACACACTGCCCAGTCTGCAGATGACCCTACAGATAGGGGTTTCCTCAAAAACATAGCACTGTCATGACAAGTATTAAAACATGTAGACCAATCATATACACACACACCCTGTTAAACCGACATTACTCCAAATCCAGAATAGCAACACTTACATTCTGTAGTCATGTCAGGCACATCCCTCTCCTGTGTGTTGGCCTGTTTCCACAGTGTATGTTGTTAGAGGTAAATCCCAAATCCATCTGTGATGCTGTTTGCCAAACACCAGATCTAGGTCCTGCTCACAGTGAATGAAAAGGCCCAACACCAACATGATGTTCCTAGATATTGGAGTGTGTTTCCATGCAATTTGCTATGGGAATGTTACCACAGCTGTTCCATATGCAATCAGCTAGAGGAGGGCTGCAATTCATGCAGTGGCCATCAGCTGATCATGAGCATCACATTACAAAACACAGGCTGCTGCCTAAGCAAAGCAGGTGTAGTTCTTCACATCCACCAGAGAGGGAGTGAAACAGGCAGAGACAAAGTAAGTCAGGGAGGGGGCAGGAGAGTAAAACCTAAGCATGTTTGTGTCACACACCTACCAGTACAGGGTTTCAAATCCCTGACTGACTATGTATTACTATCACATGTCTCTGCAGTTATTGCATGTGCCACATAGCTTACATGTTGAGGAGCTGTCCAAACATATATGTGATGGTGAGTGACATCTGCAACAGTGATGTGGTAGTGATACGGTAGGTGTAGTACACATACCTGTCCACATGAACAGGTGTCAGCGTCAACAAAGCCACACTGTCTCAGGGACTCACACACATTGACATACTTGGCAGGGTCAAGAATATACTTTCTAAATAGTTAGTTTGCCACAATACAGTAATGTACAGGTATCACATGCACCACAGGGGTTATCCGGAGATTATATGAGCAAAGGGTATGTGAAGGTGTCTGACATCAGACAGTATGCTTCAGTATGCCAATGGGAGTTGTAGTGAGTGTGAATGTGGTCTAAAGCATCATACACCATACACACAGACACAGAGTGGCAGTACTGACATGCACGTGTACATTGCTTCACAGTTGTGTAGTGATTGACTGTGCCAGAAAGCTATATAAGGCTAGGTGAAGGGTATATCTTGGCATCAGGCCACATGACAATGATCTACAGTGTGGCTCAGGGGTGTAGTGTTGGAATTGGCCTACACAGGTGGGTATTGCATTCACCATCCAGTCACCTGGGTAACTATTGTGTGTGGCCATTGCTGTGAAAGTATGTGTTCTTTAGTCCATGACATGGACGCTGTCTGGGATGTGCACATATCCCACATGCATGTACAGTGACATGTGGAACTGTACCTGTGGTGTCTGGCCCATGTTGTGTACACAGGTTGTTATCATCAGATGTACCAGTCCTGGCCTCATGTGCTGGGAACTGGTAATGGGCAGCAGATTGACCCTGCACCTACATTGATATCATGATACAGGTATTCCCTGGTGTCAGTGGCATCTGTCCATACAGGGCATGTGTTTAAGGCATGGTATGTCCTTTGTGGGTCACATTTGATGGCACCACAGGTGTTGCAGTCATCCAGTGGGGAACATAGTGAAGGCACACTGTCGGCATGTACATGCCTATTGTACTGATGGACAGGGTGCCATGCCCTCTGCAGTCTACTGCAATCACACCATGGTTACTATCTGTGGGCAATATGCAGGATACTACCAACATAGCGGTTGTTGCCTAGACAAGTGTGTTTGTGTATGAGACATGGGTTGAGAGTGTTCTCTGGGTAATACAAAGGTTGCTAACTTTGTTCGCCAGACCTTGATGTCACATGTAGGGGTATGGATTGCCACCCCAGCCTCTCAGCTATTTCACATCTGTTATCCTTGTAAGGTGGACATTGTGACATATAATAGGCCACCATATAAGGAATTTGCAAAACCCACTCCACAATGAGTCCAGTTGTTACACACGCACAGTCACCTCCACACAGGATACGAATGACAACCACAGACACACACCCTTGCCATGTCTGGGATTAAAACTCCTACCTAACTAGTGTATTACACTACAGCATTATGCAATTATAGGACGCACCATGGGGATTACTGGAATACTCCTTCCCCAAAGGTGTATTTCACTGGGAATGACATCAGCAGGCTTGCCAAAGAATGTCAATGAAGTTGTAGTGACTGTGAATAGCCTCAAAAACATTGCACCCTACACAGACAAAAAAACACACAAACATGCACACTTGCCATGTGTGGGAATAGAACCCCTACCAAAGTATTATATCACACTGCAGCATTACACAGTTATAGGACACACCACGGAGATTACTGGGCTCCTATTTTCCCAAAGGTGTATCTCAAAGTGAATGACATCAGCAGCCTTGCCAAAGTTGGGAATTTGAATTGTAGTGAGTGTGACTAGCCTAAAAAGCATTGCTCCCTACACAGATAAAGAAACACACACACACAAACACCCACACTTAACATGTATGGGAAGAGAACCCTTAACAAAGTACTATATCACACTACAGCATTAGACTGCTATAGGATGCACAAGAGAGATTACTGGGCTACTTCTTTCCCAAAGGTGTATTTCACAGTGAATGACATCAGCAGGCTTGCCAAAGTATGGCATTTGAATTGTAGTAAGTGTGACTAGCCTAAAAAGCACTGCTCCCTCACAGACAGCGACACACGCACACAGTTGCCATGTCTTGGATTAGAACTCCTACCTCACTAGTTTATCACACTACAGCATTACATGGTTATAGGACACACCACAGAGACTACTGCGTTACTCCTTTCCCAAAGGTGTATTTCAAAGTGAATGACATCAGCAGCCTTGCCAAAGTAGGGCATTTGAATTGTAGTAAGTGTGACTAGCCTAAAAAGCATTGCACCCTACACAGACAGAGATACAAACACATGGTTGCTATGTCTGGGATTAGAACTCCTATCTAACTATTTTATCACACTACGGCATTATGCAGTTATAGGACACACCACAGAGATTATTGGGGTACTCCTTTCCCAAAGGTGTATTTCAAAGTGAATGACATCAGCAGGCTTGTCATAGTACGGCTATGGGGAGGGCAGTGTGTGTGCATGGGCCATAACCCATACATCTAGAGGTAGACACAACACACTCAGGCACATGCAGGTTTATATTCTGCAGGTACATGTATACAACTGCTAGATAACTACTGCCTTGTACAGTCATGTTGCACAGCTAGCACTTGCACCACAGAGTCTGTAATGTTGATGGATACCAGTGGCTAATTTCTACAGTGAATGACATTTACACATCATGTGGTTGTAACCATTTGGCTGTGTGCTGGGTGGGTGGGACAGACCTTATGATGGAAGGCTCTTGTCACTGTCACTCTCTACCACACATCTATGTATGTGTACTTTTGGCATATTATAATGTGTTGTTCTTGGATATATGTGTATTCCTATCCAATGTGTGTGCAAAGCATGACTAGTGCATACTGAGGAGTGTATGCACTAACATCTGCAACTGTCAGATATGTATGGTCCACTTTTGTTGGCAGACATGGGCTTCATTTGTTTAAGTGCTTGAGCATGCCCAGTATGCCCTCCTGTATTGACTGTGTGGATCCATTCCAGGTAGTTTGTACTCCAGTGCAGACCTTTGTGTTCTACACCTACAGGTAGCAAACTGTTTCTGCAGGATATCTGTAGATCAGTCGGCAATATGGGGTCAAATATGGTAGTGGTGTTAGCAGAGATATTCAGACATGTGTACTGTTATACACTGTGATGTTTTATGTCTTCATGTACTGTCAGGTGGACATTTATGCTCACAGTGATGTCCTGGGGAACACAGGGTGAATGCAGCTATGTCCAGTATTATGGTCAAATGCCTACATATTCATGGACAGTTATGCCATTCTGGAGGGGGAGCTGCAGACACTTGCTGCTGGGTCTGTGTATCCAGTTCAGCACCTTGGTACATTGCTGGCAGAGGATCCCATACTTGTACATCCATCAACATGACAGTATGGCCTTATCTTGCTGTGGCAATACCTCACAGCTGTACAGATTCACGCAGGTTACCCAGAGGCAGGGGTCATAAGTCAGGACATTACCCCTATTGTGGTGTATGGGCAGGTTTGTAGCCACCCATTTTTGTGTTTGCAGCCAGGGATAGTATGTGCACACAGCTGTGTGTCAGACCTTGCACATTCCATGCTGCCCATGCTCCCACCCCCCTCTATTATTCTATCCTCTTCCATACATTATGCATACATTCTCTGATATTTTCCCTAAGGGTATCACCCCATCACAGGTGTGTGTTAGTGTTGGTCCACAGTTCATGCAGTGGGTCATGTTACTGTAGTTTGTCCATATGGCCTTGCATATGGCTTATGTAGAGTGTGTTATGTTGTTATTTGGGTGTCCATGACATAATATACATAGGCAGTATGGGTGAGACACAGGCCTTTCACAGAGGCCTGTAGGCTATTAGGTGGTGATGCAGGCCAGCTGTAGCAGGCTGTTGCATTCTGTCAGTCCTACAGTCCTAGACTGCCATACAGTATATTCCCCTGGGGTGACAGGGTAGGTGTGCTAGGTTTTCATACCAATACTTTCTATCAGTATTGATCAGGTGGTGTGGATGCTGGCAGGGTGCTACTTACAGCTAGGGACACACCTGCATGGGGCACCTGCACTGCATCCTGCATTCTTTCGCTATTGATATACACAGATGGGGGTCATATTGTACCCATTCCCAACAGCAGGGATGCAACCAGAGAGGTACCTGTGGGTGGTGTTTGGGTGAGCTGGATGCATGTGTGCTATGGACACTATTTGCATCTGACTCACAGGTATGCATGGGGCATTCCAGTTATGCTGGCTTGTGCAGGGACATCAGCCATTTTCCAATACATCAGTCCTATCACATTTGTGATCTGCAAGTGTTCGGCCAGATGACATCGGTATTCCCTGCTACAAGCCCAGAAAATGTGATGCATACCTGTATGTACAATTCCAAGAGTGTGCCCATTTCAC
The DNA here is from genome assembly GCF_019279795.1 of Protopterus annectens. Classification (NCBI taxonomy): domain Eukaryota; kingdom Metazoa; phylum Chordata; order Ceratodontiformes; family Protopteridae; genus Protopterus; species Protopterus annectens. The sequence continues at coordinate 593,788,989 of NC_056733.1, read as the reverse complement.
AGTTACACATTATATACTGTATGTCTGGGGTACTTTTCCCTGTGTACTGCTTGTATATCAGGCCCAACTGTCATGCCATGTCCATCTTTCAGAAGGTGACATGTATTACCACCATACATTTACAATGGCTTACTGCTAGCATGTGTTATACTGGGTAGAATTGTCTTTGGCACTGCAGTTGTGAGGACTTGGCCCTGTCATCGGAAGTAGTGGGCAATGGTTACCAGGTCAAACCTCAGCATACATACATACTGACCACTCTCACACAATATGACACACACACCAACCTAACACACACATACCTGCATATTGTACAAATGCTACAATCTATCCTGCTACCTTGGTCACCTCAGGTCATCTGTACTCCATTGGTATTATACCTACACATACATGTTACTACATGTCTACATCGGATTGGGGGGCGGGGACACCTGACTGTTACTATATTTCTACATAGGATTGGGGGGGGCACACCTGACTGCTGCAACGTATGTGTACATCGGATTGGGGGGGCACACCAGATTGTTACTACATTTCTAAGTAGGATGGGGGGCACATCTGACTGTTACTACATTTCTACTTAGGATTGGGGGGCACATCTGACTGTTACAACAAATGTGTACATCAGATTGGGGGGGGCACACCAGACTGTTACTACATTTCTAAGTAGGATTGGGGGGCACACCTGATTGTTACTACATTTCTATTTAGGATTGGGGGGGCACACCTGACTGTTTCTACATTCCTACATCGAATTGGGGGGCACACCTAACTGTTACTACATTTCTAAATAGGATTGGGGGGCACACCTGACTGTCACTACATTTCTAAATAGGATTGGGGGGGGCACAACTAACTGTTTCTACATTTCTACATAGGATTGGGGGAGCACACCTGACTGTTACTACATTTCTACTTAGGATTGGGAAGAACACCTGACTGCTTCTATATTTCTAAACAGGATTGGGGGGCACACCTGACTATTTCTACATTTCTACACAGGATGGGGGAGGGGCACTCCTGACTGTTTCTGCATTTCTACACAGGATTGGGGGGGGCACACCTGACTGTTTCTACATTTCTACATAGGCTTGGGGAGGGCACACCTGACACTTGTACACATTTGCTATGACTGTGCTAGTATGTCAGGTACTCCATTTCATTCTGTATTCTTACCTATCATACTGACCAGAGGCATATCAGTGTACTACAGCTCTTAGGTTTGATTGACCTGCATATCAGTTTCTGACTTCCTACCCTTCATAACTAACATCCCACTGTCTGACCTGCTGTAGTCTGTCTGTGTAGGCCTGGGGGGGAGGTTACCCATAGCCATCATTCAGAGGCCTTAGCACAGCCTTTGTTTGTGTTTGCCTACACCTGTCCTGCTGGCTGAGACTGTTGTTGGGTATGTGAACCTCCCTGACCAATATGTGTGAGTCATATGGACACACATGTGGCCCAGCACATTCCTGCAGTGGGTTTTGTTGCCATGTGTAGTACTGGCTACTATGGTGACACCAGTATATGTTACAGATCTCATGGTGCCACTATAGGTGTCTACTGTCTGCTGGCATCCCATTCAGCCACCCAATTACCTTGCATGCTCACATCCATACCATATATACAAGTAACAACGCATACTACTCCATTTGACAATTGGTAAGGAGAGTGACTTACCTTGTGGGTGTGCCATTATTGAGGATGGTACTGGAGGGCTGCCTATGTCAGATGCACATAGTACACTCCCTATACATGTCTGAGCACAGGTAATGTCATGTCTGGCATCCCTTTTACTGTATGTGTGGGCCAGAGAGTGGTGTCATTCCCTCGGTCCCTCCTGCGTCAGTGTATGTGCTATGCATTGCCTCTTTGCCAAGGTCAGGGCATAATGGGCATGCCTCCTTCTCCCTACTGAGGCAGGCTCAGGTTGTTCCTCCTTTGAGTCACTCTGTGCCTGTGGAGGCCTTGGCAATGGTGGGAGGCTGTGTGGTCCTGCCCCATGCTGCCCCCGCTGCAGCTATTTCCACAGGATCATATTATGTAGCATGGCACATACGATGACAATTTGAGTACATGTAGCTGGGGAGTACTGCAAGGCTCCACCGGATGTGTCCAGGCACTGGAACCATGACTTGAGCATCCCAAACACATGCACTATTGCAACTCTAGTCTGTGCGTGTGCCTCATTATGTAGTTCTTGTTCGGGTGTGTATGCATTTCTGATGGGTGTCATCAGCCACAGCTCCAGTGTGTAACCAGCATCCCCCACTAGGTGACCGTAAGGGATATCCCCACTGGCAAATCTCTGGTACAGCTGCATCAGATGCCAGATGTGGGAATCATGATAGCTTCCAAGGCTGCCAGCACACACATTCATTATAATGCCCTGGGCATCCCACATGACCTGGCTGTTGATGAAGGGGATGCCCTTGTGGTTGATGTAGACCCTACGCCACTCACCAGCTGGTGCTTTGATGCATATGTGCGTGCAGTCTATAGCATCCACTACCTCAGGGTATTCTGCTATTTGGTAGAAGAGATGCATATTGCTGGCCAATGCCTCATGGGTGTTGGGGAAATATACGTTCTCACAGGCATGTGCTGACATGGCATCCAGGAACTGGTGGAGTACCCTGGATGTGAGATCCCCATTATATGTCCAGTTGGCCTTTGGAAGATACCTGTAGCTAGTATTCTTAGGCCTACATATACCTTGGTATCCACTGTGATGGGTTCCCCTCTGTTAGTTCTGTGTGTGAGGCATGGCCAGCAAAGCTCAACCATTTGCTGTAGGAGGTCCCTGTCCACCCTGTAGTGCTCCACTATCTCCAGCTCATGTAGCCCCTGGTAGGTTATCCTGGGTCTGTACACTCTTCTCTGTCTCCTCACTGTGGGTTGGTCAACAGCATACACATCCTCACCACCCTCAGCCTCTTCCACATGTTGATGTATGAGAGCTATTGCAGCCCCTATCATTTTGTTGTTTTCATTTGTTAAAATTCCCCTGCTTGTAAACACCAGTGGTGTAGGATATGTGGGAAAAACCAGAGGGAAAGGTGTTTGCATAGTTTATAGTAGTGTTCTGAGCTGGGCTGGTCTGCTGCCTGTGTAATTGGCTGACTCTGATACATTTCACCTGCCAGCTATGCTAGTTCTCCTAGATTACCTTCCTACTGCTGTTTTCCCTTCCCATTGCCTTTTTGTTTAAGCCTGGGGGCACGCCACGCAAACACAGTGCTCAAATATGCACAGAGCTGCTATTTCCTGGTAAAATTTGTTTTTCCTTTAAAACCCAGTGTGTGGCACGCACACCCACTTAGGCAATGTAAAGAGGGTAGGCAGACTCAGACATACCCCCTTGCTTAGCTCTGCTAAGCTAAGGGTAAACCCAAGCCACAGGGATCCAATCCACTTACATTATGCCTGACACCTCTCATGATGTCAGCTAACTCCTAGGCTTGCACCAAGCTATACCTGCTCTTACACTGTTGTGTGCTGACTAGCATGCAGGGGTAATCTGGGATTCAGTCTCATTCCCCTCATTTACATAGGATTACCTGGTGATGCATAGTTACAGGTCCCACACTGAGCCTCCCCCCTTAGCAACCACTATTCACTGGCCATGTTGTCTTCTGCCTGCCATTGAGTATAATGGTAAAATAGTGATTTTGGTTAGAATGCTTATTTTAGGATTTTTTTTTATTATTCGCCAGATCCCATTTGTGTGCCGCTGCCCTACACTTAAGTAGCCGGGATCGTCTAAAATAAACAAAAGTTAATTTTTTTTATTTTTGCAACTGTTTTCCATGCCAATTGCCATATATTTGGCCATTGGCATGCTTTCTACATAATATCCACCCTTTATTTGGAGCTGTCATAGCTCCGTTTTGTACGTTGCAGAAATGTACTCGGTTACTAACCGAGTACATTTCTGCAGATTACACTAGTCCTGCACGGCTGGCTTCCAGCTTCTTGGATTGTAAATTCACCTCATGCATGGATTTCACCTGCAAATAGGGTAATCTGCATACAGGAGCTGAGTCCATGCAGGACTAGTGCAGGAGCACTCGTGCATGTCCCTACAGCCTATTCCTGGATCGCACGGCAGACATATTGCCGGAGCTCCTGCACTAGTGCTGCACACCGTGCAGGGCTTGCTGAATCCGGGGGACTGTCAGCAGAATTTTGTTCATCTAGCTGAAAGCTTACATATGAGGCTAAGGAGTTCTGTCTGTCTTACCTGGTTGTTGAGATATTTAGAAAAATGTGAAAATTATATGTATATAAATTAATATCATAAAAACATCAGTTAATTATCTATTTATCTGCATTAGATGGAGGTTAAATATTAATGCAGTTGAGTTTTCCATTGCACAGGCTTTAAGATGAAGTCTTTTAAAACCACATACATAGCAGGGTTTTGGAATTATTGATGAAAACATGAACAAGCAATATTTGATGCCTACAGGCATCGGTAGGAATTAACTGCAGATGCACCTGACGTACCTGATGTAGTGAGTTAAAGTCTATGAGATGGTGTTTGCACATCTTTTATTATTTACATTATGTTTAATGTTGCACTTAGTCAGGGGTACTAGTCATCTAATGAGATCCTAGTTACTTGTGGGATTAAGTCTTAATTGACAGTTTCAGTTCAGATATGCGTAACACTCCAGCCGGTTCTGTCACCCTCATTAAAACTCAGCAACTGAGAAGGTTCTCTTTTGAATTGTCGGCAGTCAAAATGCTGAGTGCTGAAAGGCTGAATAAAAAAAGAAATCTCAGAACAGCTAATCTCGAAAATTGCTCTTCTTCTTAAAACTTCTTTTTCTAATGGGGGTAGGCCCGTCCTGCACCCCGATGTGGGGGCAAGCCCCAAGCCCTTCACACCCCTGAACTTATATATATCAACTCTGAAACTGCCACACCTCAAAGTAAAAGGGAATATCCCAAGATACGGCTTCTCAGACTTGGTATATACATGTCTGATCTTTTGGCCATTGAGTCTCTGCATTTGGTTACCGTCTTGAAACTGATGGTGATCCAGGCACTGAGGGAGTTGGGAAGGGAGGGTGACAGTGAGCAGCCAGTGCTAAACTCACCCATTTTTGGGATAGCAAAGCAGCCTGGCTTATTGCATGACAGACACCAAGCAAAGCATGTGGCAGACAGGCCTATACCTACTACGTTTATGTAACAGAGTGATGAAGTTTTTACCTGCTGCCTGGAAACAGTTGTGTTCCTTCAGGATGACATTGTGAGATTCTATACATGCAAGGCTGCCATAAGGGATTAGCATGCAGGAAAGGGGGAAAATGCATCCACCTTTCATTGCTGCCCAGAGGATGACCTGCTCACCTCTCAGCTTTTGTCCCAGTATCTAGCGTGTTAAAAGGAACAAGTAGAGAAGGAGATGGAAGGGACTTGATAGTCAGCAGACTGAATGGGCAAAAATAAACTGAAAAAAATTAGAGCGACTTTATATCCTGATCAGGAGTCTTAAGTTTCCATGTTTTTTAATTAATGTCACTGAATTACATAATGACCAATAAGCAATAGGGTGTGAATCAATGATCTATTCAAGAGTCTTGCAAAGCTGAGTAATGCATATATTCACATTTAATAGAAACAAACTATCTTGCAGTTTCTGCGTGTTCTCAGCTATCAAGACACCACAGTTTACTGAAAGCCTTACAATAGTTAACATTTTTCAAGACCTATGCTTATGCCACATGTGAATATTTTTCATAACTAAATGCTTTAGCTAGGGTCATTTAAGGAAATAATGCCTATTAAAATCAGATTAGAAGATTCTACTAAACTTCGGTAATACAATTTTTAGTGTTCCCCCATATTTTGAAGCTAAACTTCATACATTTCATTTCTTCAGAATTTAATGTGATGCATGAAACTTTACTGGTACAGGCTCTAAATTATATTTGCGCACCAATGCAAATAACATTAACATTTAATTAAATATTAATAAAATAGCACAATCTAGTTTGCTTAGATCGAGTGAAAATTTATATTAATTTGTTTAGAGCCTGTCTCATAAGTTCATGTGAATTGCTTTCTTGTAAAATGTGAAAAGTTACCTCCATAAGCTTTACTATATCTTCTTTCTTTTCTTTTTCCTAAATGTTTCCAAAGTATTTATTTGTGAAGTAACTTCTTGTGCAGATCTACTTCATATTTAACATATTTGTGCCTATTACCGTATTATCTATGCTTCTAGGAATGTGCTTTTAAGAATTTGCATTTTTTAAATCAACACTTACTCTGCTTCTGCCCATACTGTAGGCTAGTAACATGACTGCCTGGTACCCCGTCAAAATAGTTGGAGCTGCACAAGACATTAAGGGCTTCATTTCCACTTTTATGCATCATACCTCATTTTCTTCACCAAACAAATTTAAAACATATTTTGGTACCCAAGCACCCCCTCCCCCCGTAATACAAGTGAACATTTGAATTTTCCTTTAATACATATATTATTTACATTTACTGCAAATATTCTTTCTCCATGTCTTTTTGTATCTCTGTATACATGCATGGATGTTTGTGTGTGTGTGTGTGTGTGTGTGTGTGTGTGTGTGTGTGTGTGTTTGTATATACTTATCTGTAACTGCATCAATATTTTCTTCTCGTATTTTTTCTAATTCTGCAGTATGGAAGGTTATCACAATAATGTAGTGATTGAGGTAAGAAGCTGTGACTGATTTATATCTGCTGACCTAAGTTTTATTCCCAGAAGTTTACCCACATTCTATATTACAGTTTTGTGCATTTAAACATCACAAAGTTCATGTCTTTTACATGACATCTGTGTCTAGAGGGTCTAGCCAGTTATAAATATACTAATGTTTCTTGCCTTGTTTCACAGCACTTGAAACTTTGGGTAGACTTTTCACTGTATGTTCTTCTAAGAGAAACTCACAAAACAAAAAATAATTCAGTAGATTTATTTTATTTTCCTTTCATTTACCAGGTTTATCCAGATTTAGTCAAAACCTTTTTTCAGCAGAAGCATAGGGGAGAATAGCTCCCACATATTACAAACATTTTTCACAGACATTCAATAATATACACAAGCAAACATTACGTGATTTCACATACATTTACCTATTAGGTTACATTCCTATGAAACAAAGTCAGCTATTACAGTATAAAAGATACGTATGCATTAGTAGATATTAAACACTGAGCATTGAAGAGGTATTTTTTCAGATTGTTAAACAATCAAATGATTAGTGCTTAGAAATTCAAAGAAATGGAGGTAAGGAAAGGATCTAGATATGGCAGAAAATGATAATATTGTGGCTAAGAGGTAGAGTATAAAGCAGAGTCATGTTTAGTTATATATATATATGGTTATATTAGAAGTATAGAAGTGGGAGGTTAGTGTCACAAAACTATGTATATGGCTCGGAGATGCTAGTAAAACTATTTGGTTATTGGTGATGACTGTTTGCAGGGCATATGATTTTGAATGAAGGGAACTGGTTTGACGATATGGCAAATTAAAGATAACAGTGGCATTTATTTTGGTGACATACAGAAGCAGATGCATTGATTTAATAGATGAGGTTTTAGTTCTGTTTTAAATGAGTTTGCATTTTGAATGGATTTCTGCCCTAATAAAGCCCTGTTTGCAGATCAATTCAAAGCATATTTGTATTTGTTTATTTGAAAATCTATTTAATATTATTTAATGCAATTGAAAACTACAACTCAATCATGCCTTATAGGCTTTTAAAAACATTTAACTGCTTTAATTTTTTTTCTCAAGTCAGATGACATGAAGACTGCTTCACATGAATAGAAGCCAGTCTTATTTTATTCTTTCAACTTGCTTCCATTCTTTAGGTGAGTGTACAGGGTTGTAACTTGTCGATCATAACTGGGCAAGCTGCACTTCATCAACGGTGGTTTCTAATAGAAAATTATTACTAGCACTGGTACTTATTAACCTTTTTATGTACATTTCACTATCTCTTTGTTTGTCCAAATAGGGAATTAGCATATATATTTATATATATGTATGTATATATTTGTGTGTGTGTGTGTGTGTGTGTGTGTGTGTGTGTAATGGAGGTGACTTTTTGGGGGGTGGGGAATTTGATTTCCTTATGGCACAGACCAAGTGAGCAGCTTCTCCTGGGTGCTCTGCCTTACAATACTTTAAAAACATTAAAAATATATTATTTAATTATTCTAAGCAACAGTGCCAGTCTGAGTGGTATAGTTTAACACACATGGGAATGAAACTTCTCGTATCAAAGACCACTGCATGTCATAAAGGGGAATGTAGTAAGTTGAAGATGATGTTGTGCATCCCATGAGGAGTCTCCAACTATGGCCAATATCACAGAATCCTCTGCAGTGAAGACTGATGAGGGAAGAAAGGTCACTTTGAAAGATATGTTCCTTGAGATTAGAAAACAAATTTGAGCCTGGAGGACTGTAGACAGGATTGGAATAGAACACTAAATTAAGTAACTGATGTAAAGAATACATGCTTGGATATGTCACAGAGCATTATCCAGGAAAATTAGGTACATAAAGCCAAAATAGCAGCCTCATATACAGTGCTAGAACCGATATAAGGAAGACTGTCAGGGTTAATGGAGTTTTGAAGAATGTTGAAGGAAGGGATTGCAAAGGTTATATGGTGAAGCAATTATTCGTGTGGTCCTAGACACTAGAAGTGCAAACTGTTATTGAGAGGTCACACATAATGGCCTGGAGTCCTACTTGTATGGCACCCTATGATCCTTGAACTATAACAGCTCATTTTGCCATACATAATATTGTGGAGATTATACTTGCATAAGTTTGGAAACCATGGGTCTAAATATGCTTCTGGGATGCCCTTGTGTTCATTGAACAAGATTATTTGGCACCTACATGTTGAATGTATGCTGCTTTCATCCCCAAGTCTGTGCAGAATAAAAGGGATATGCCATAAGATTATATGTTCAGCAGTTATGAAAGTCTTATGAGCAGAGGAGCTAGAACCTTTTTAACCTTAGATGAGACATGAATAATTTTGGAAGAAGGCAGGGTTACAGACAGTTAAAGGAATGGCTACTGAGAGACAGGAAAAATGGAAAGATGAACAAGTCCTGTTTATGGAAGAAACTCATCCCAGAAACTTATTTCCCCATTTCCAGAAACACAACCACAGAGTGAAGACTTTGTATAGACAATCCAGAAAGGAATGAATACTGAGAGACTGAAAGACTACCACACTTCAGGGAGGCAGATAATGAAGCAATTTGTGATTGATATAGGAGAACCCCAATTATGATGTTAAAAAACAGTGTGAATATGAACTATAGCACTTAAGCTCTCAGCACGTGTAGAGTCCTTCGTCTTCTTTATTTTGCTACAGATTTAGAAGTGAATGCTTATTTTCTCTGTATATACTAGTTACTATTATAACTATCAGGATAAGTAGGTGTGATACGTCTGTTAAAGAATTTTTTCTTTTTAAATACCTTTTTCTGGTTCCTGCCCTGTAGGATGAAGGTGTGGGTGATGGACAGTTTTGGCATGTTTATTTTTTACTCTAGGAATGATGTCAGCAGTCCACATGGGCAGTGGTACAGGTCAAATGCAAGGGAGTTTATAAACTCTCGAGTCATGAAAGGTGACCCTGAAACTGAGATGATTTAAATAAAGCTTAATTGGTAGTATATAAGTTAGCAGATATTTGGCACTTGTAATGGATTCACTTCATAATCTTGAAATACTGAAATATCGAATTTCAGTATCACTATGAAGTCAAATACCCTAAACATCGAACATAGACAAACCCGACATCCAAAATCACAAATCCACAAACTCCCATAAAACAAACATCACACACTACAAAACACATACATACACAAATGTACATACCTCCCAACACTTCCCTATAACAAACATAACACACACGCACACAACCAAACACATACACACACCTGCCCTTAGTATATGCAGGGGGGCAAGCCTACTTCTATATACTAATTCTGAGATTGCACAACACTCCATAACACACACAACCCAGCACTGCACATTCCACACCCCCCGCACAAACACACATACACACAAACACCAGCACTCCCAACACTAACACATTCACACTGCACGACACCTACCCTAACCCACACCTCAAACATCCCAACACACTCAAACACACACAAACCCTCCCCAAAACACTAAAAAAGTACACTTACCTAACACGCTATCCATACCGTGGGTTTGACATTCTGCATTCGACATTTCCAGGTTTGCGATTTCCATCCATTCGACTTTACAGGCTCGAAATTCTAAAATTCTATATTTTAGCATTTCGAGCATGTAAAATGAACCCCTTGTAATAGTTTGAAACCAGTTTCCTTGGCTATGCCAAGTTGTACATACAAAGCTAACAAAGGGTTAAAAATGGTATTGCCAATGGAGGGAGGTGAAGTGATGGTACATTGTAGGATATGGTACATAAATATATCATTGCAAAAGAAGTCTTTCTTGGATCAAGTTTTTACTGACTAACAAAGCAATTAAGAAATAATAGTTATTTACCATTGATTGAAAAATTAAACACACTTATTTGTGGGTTAAATGGTTCATAGATTCATAGGTTCATAGGTCGGTACTAGACTATCGGCCCTGGGGCCTATATAAGCCTAGTCAAAAAGGTTCCCTGGCTTTTGCCACCCAAGAAAATTATTTTCCTGTGCCCCTGTCAAGCAGTGCCACAGAAGTGATCCCCGGGGTAAATTTTCTATTTTCCATCCAGTCGTCAAGATTTTTCTTAAAGAGTACCAATGAGGAGCTTTGCTTGACATGAATGGGTAGTTTGTTCCAGAGCATGGGAAGGCTCTGGGACAGGAATCTATACCTCCAGCATGTTCTGTTTATTGTGGTGACAAGGTTTAGGTCCCTGGAGGGTGTGGTTAAGAGAGATTAGTATTTAAGTGTAGCATGTCCAAGAGCTCTGGGTTTGACATAGCTTTGTATGTTAGACAGAGATTGCCTCTGAGTAGGCGATATGTGACAGAGTAGAGCTGGAGTTTTTTGAGATGGTCTGTGTATGGCATCTGTTTGAGGCTGGTAATCCTCTTAGTGAGGTATTTCTGTGGCCTTTCCAATTGTTGTAGGTGTCTTGTGAGATAGATGCCAAATGGGGCATTGTACAATGGGTCCGATGAAGGATGAGTAGAGAGGAACAATGACCTCCTTTTTTCTAGAGGAGAACCCTTTTATGATGAGGTGTGCCATGTAGAAGGATTTCCTGACTACTGTGGTGATATGGTTATCAAAGGAGAGACTACTGTCCACCTGCGTCCTGAGGTCTCATCACACTTTCAGTGTTTAGTGAGCTACTGCCTATGTGGTAGTTCATGGGTACTGAGTTTTTCCCAAAGGGGATGACAATGCACTTCTTGGCATTGAGCTTGAGGCCATGAATTTGACAACAAGCATCTGTCTCTGTGAGGCCCTTTTGTAGAATGTCAACATCATTAGGTGATTCTATTATGGCTCCCAGTTTGCAGTCATCTGCGAACTTTGTTAGCCAAAGACCTTCTGTGTTGGCCTGCACTTCAGAGAAGTAGATGCTGAGCAGGAGAGGACCCAGGACCGAACCCTGTGGTACTCCACTCATCACTTGTCTAAAGTTGGACTTGGAGTCAGCTACGTTTACTGTGTGGGTTCTGTCAGTAAGCTAGTTGGCCACCCATCTTTTGACATAAGGATTTATGCCCAGTTTAGTGAGTTTATCTATAATTTTAGAGTGGGGAATGGCATCAAAAGCCTTGGCAAGGTCAAGATAGGCTGCGTGCACTACCTTGCTCTCATCTGCAGCTCTAGTGACTGCTTAAAAGAAATCAATCAGGTTTTGTAGACATGATCTACCTTTTACAAACTCAAACTGGGTGGGGTCCAGGGTTTGGAGGTTACCTATATCTTTGTTTATAAGCTCCAAGATGATATGTTTCATGGCCTTGCAGACTAGGCTCGTCAAGCTAAATGGGTGGCAGTTTCTGTGGTGGCACCCCCTTTGTGGAGTGGGATAACTGTCACTGTGTGCCATTCAGTAGGCACACAGCCTGAGGTGAGGCTATGATTGAACATGGTACTTAGGTGGGGTGCCAGTTCGTTCTGTAGTTTGTGCAGTATACAGCCTGGGATGTTGTCTGGTCCCATGGATGCTGTATTCTTGGCTTTGGAGAGTGTGGTCTTTACTTGATCATCCATGATTACAGGGGCTTTCCATTCTTCCAGTATTAAAATGGGCCCTTTGGAGGGTGAGAGGGGGGGGGTAAAGTTAGCACTGACCCTATCTGCCAGGATGTTGGCAATATTGGTTGGTTCTGTATATTTAGTGCCATTGTGCTGTAGTTCAGAGCAGATCTGAGTGTGGCCATTGAGATTCTTGACATAGCTGTAGAATGCTTTATGGTTGTCTTTGGAATCAGTGGGGATTTTATTTTCATATTTGGCTTTGCATAATCAGATCTCACAGGTGTTGAGGACTGACTGACTTAGTATGTTTCCTTTCTGTAATTAATTGGCTAGAACATGAATACTTTTTCACATTGCTTGGTGTTTGGAAACTACAGAAAGGGAATATGATTAAGTAGAATAGAAAATAGCAAAGAAAAATAACAAAATGTTTAATATAATATGATATGGTAAGCTTTAAAGGGTTAAAGTAGTAGCAGATATACAATTCAAATGCAGGGGTATTACTGGGAGGCAGTGGAAGAGCACAGTCTCTAAAAACAAAGGAATTAACACTCACCCATATGGAGAGGGAGAAGCGACCTGGTGCTCGCTAGTCAATAAATTGTGTTTGCCCTCTCCTTGGAAGGAGGAAATAATCTTAAGGTACATGATTGTTGAGTGCCTTTTTTTTAAGTTTTATTGTTAATGATGCCACTGTACCAGTGCAAAATAAGTACAGGAGATGACAGCCCAGTCTGAACAGTAATATTACATTAGAAGAGGTACAACTGCAGGATATTTTGAGGCCCCACAGAAGTGTGGTTCTAACATGTAAAACTGATAAGTAGGAGAGGGTTACTGAAATGGTATGTAAAAGCCCTTAAATAATTCTAATGGAGAAGAAAATAAAAAAAAACAATATTATCTTGGAATGGAAATGGTTTAACCAAGCCTGTTAAACAAGATGATTTTCAGTTCAGTAAAGAAAGTGGTGGCAGTAGAAATGTTACCAGAAATACATTCAATCAGAGATGAAAATAAAAAAAAAATTGCCACAAAAAGGATGTAAGACATTAACTCAGCAGAGGTCTCAGGGAGCTAGGAGGATGGGGACTGTACTTTTAGCAATGCAGACTTTGCAGCTAAAAGAGGATGAATTTATAGGAAATGGTGAGGGATTTTTAGCTGGATGGAAAAGAACATGTTATGGTGTCCAGTTACTTGTGGCTCTCTTTATATACCTCCAAGGGCAAAAACGGTGTTTGTCAAGGCATTATTACATATTATAATCCAATTTTATGAGGGGAAATCTGCTAGTGGCAATAGAAGATTGAGAAGTTTAACAAAAGCAAAAAGGAGACTATGCACTTCTTAAAGAATTTTGGTTTGCTAGATTTCTGATGCAAAAGAAATAGGGCCTGGAAACCTGGGTGCACCTTTTTTCAGCCCTGAACAGCACACATGGTCAAGAATAGATAAACCCCAGGATTTAATAAAGTCCATATAGGCTCCGAGTAGAGCCTACATGGAATGTTTCCATGTAAACGGTCACTGTTTCCCCTTGGCAGCGCACCATACATATTAATTATGGTTTGCACCTAAGGGAGGTCACAGCAACATGGATACTGAATCCTTGTAAGACTGATGGTGCAGCCACATACCTTTAAGCCTGTTAAAGTTGACTGAATGGTGTACAAGACATTTTATTTCAATAAATTACATTTCAGGTTTTTTTTTTACATTTATGTACCTGTTTGTGCAGTGTAGTGCATTGCTTAGCTATGCTTAACTTTGTGCACATATATATAAGACATCAGTTAGACATCTAAAAATATAAACCAGATGCATTCAATGTTAGTAAATATTTATTTTTTAATTTTATTTTTTATATGTGCTTGTTTGTGTGGTGTGGCCCATTGCTTAGCTAGGTATAGAAATCTAAAAATAGAAACTGGATACATTCAGTATTAATATTTTTCACATGTGCTTGTTTGCACGATGCAGCACATTGCTTAGCTAGGTGTAGCAAGAAGTACTTAAGCAGTAGACATCCACTATACAGCTAAAAATAGAAATCGGATGTATTCAATTGTTGTAGGTCTGCTGTGCTTAGCAATGTGCAAACTCATGCAGGGAAGCTGCGCTACACTTACAGGCACTTTCACAGTATATATGAAGATATTTGAGTTCCTTTCACTATCTCAGTGGCTAGATAGATTGAATCATTATCTACAGTGCTGCAGGTTCCGAGTTTGAGTTCTGGCTAGTAATGCTTTTTACATATTGTGGTATGAAACTGTGTCAGGTGACTGAAACATCTGTTGACTTTAAATTAAATAATTATTACATTTATAGTTTCATAGTTTCATAGTTTAGTACTAGGCTATCTGCCCTGGGGCATTTGTAAGCCTAGCCATAGTGATGTGGCTTTCGCCACCCCATGAAATGGTACAAAAATGCACAGAATAGATTTAGAATACTGTGCCTCTGTCTAGTAGTGACACAGTGAAGGCCCCCTTATATAATAGAATTAGTTTACTGCGCCCCTGTCTAGTAGTGACACAGATGTGACCCCTGGGGTAAACTTACGATCTCCCATCCACTCATCAAGATTTCTCTTGAAGAGAGTCAGTGAGGGGCTCTGCCTAACATGAACTGGGATCTTATTCCAGAGCATGGGAAGCCTCTGGGTTATGAATCTATCCCTCCAGCATGTCCTATTCATACTTGTACCGAGGTTTAAGTCTTTAGCTCTCGTGGTTCTGACGGATTTGGATTTTTTGAGGTGGAGCATGTCCATCAGTTCCTGATTGGACATAGCCTTGTACGTCAGGCAGAGATCACCTCTGAGCAGGCGGTATGCTACTGAATAGAGCTGGAGTTTCTTTAGTCTGGCAGAATAAGACATATGTTGGAGACCCTTGATCCTCTTGGTGAGGTACTTTTGTGGTCTCTCTAGCTGTTGCAAATGCCGGGTGAGGTACATACCAAATGGGGCATTATACTCAATCATGGGTCTGATGAGGGAGGAGTATAGGGGTACAATGACATCCTTGGATCTGGATGTGAATCCCTTCATGATAAGGTGTGCAAGGTAGAATGTTTTTCTAACCGCTTTGGCAACGTGGGTGTCAAATGAGAGGTCGCTGTCGACTTGGGTCCCTAGGTCTCTGATTACTTTTTCTGTACTCAGTGGGTTGCTGTCTATGTGATAATTTGTGGGTATTTTGTTTTTCCCAAAGGGGATGACTATACATTTTTTGGCATTTAGTTTAAGGCCATGACTCCGGCACCAGTTGTCTGTTTCTGTGAGGTCTTTTTGTAGGATGTATATGTCCGCTGGTGTATCGACTATGGTGCCTAGTTTGCAGTCATCTGTGAACTTTGTCAGCCACAACCCTCCCATGTTTGCTTTAATATCTGAGAAATAAATGCTGAACAAGAGGGGTCCCAGGACAGATCCCTGTGGGACACCACTTGTGACTGGCTTTGAGTCTGACATTGCTCCAGCGATTTTAACTTTATGGGTTCTGTCCTTTAGCCAGTTTTCAACCCATCTAGTGACATAAGGGTTTACATTTAAGCTGTTGAGCTTATCTATGATGCCTGAGTGGGGTATTGTGTCAAAGGCCTTAGCCAAGTCCAAGTAGGCTGTATGGACTGCTTTGCCCTCATCAATGGCTCTAGTGACTGTTTTGAAAAAGTCAATCAGGTTCAAAAGGCAGGATCTGCCCTTCACAAAGCCGAACTGGGTGGGGTCAAGTGTCCGTAGGTCCACAATGTCTCTGTTTATGAGTTCCATGATGATTCTTTCCATAGCTTTGCAGACCAGGCTGGTTAAGCTTATGGGGCGGTAGTTCCCAGGGTCTGTAGAGGTACCCCCTTTGTGGAGTGGGACCACTGTTGCTGTACGCCAGTGTTCAGGTACATATCCTGTAGTAAGGCTAAGATTAAATAGCATTTTTATGTGCGGGTTTAGCTCCTCTTGGAGTTCACGTAGCACGCAACCCGGGATACTGTCAGGTCCCACTGATGCTGTGTTTTTAGCTTTGTTGAGGGTGGCTCTCACTTGAACATCTGAGATGACAGGGAGATTACATTCAGCTGGGATAAGTATTTCTTCTTTTGGGGGTGAGGGAGGGGAGAAATTTGCACTGAACCTGTCAGCCAGAATGTTGGCAATATCTGTGGGTTCAGTGTATTTTTTGTTGTTGTGAACTAACTCTGAGCATATCTGAGGGTTTCCGCCCAGGTTTCTAACATAGCTGAAGAAGGCTTTGTGGTTATCGTTAGTGTCCTTAGTGATTTTTCTCTCAAAGTTGGCCTTGGATGTTTTTATAAGAGAACATAGTTTTCTGCTAGTGTTGATCAGAGATGTCTTCCCTTTATGGGATTTTGCTCTGTCGTGCAGTAGCTTCCTTATTTTGTTATACAATTTGTTAATGGCTGAGGTCCACCAGACAGGACGCTTGCCTTTGGTGGAGAGGGACTTGGATTTATTTGGGATTGCATGATCCATGCATTCTTGGAGATGTCCATAGAAAGCATTTGTGAAGGATTCGGCATTGTGGGATGTGGTATCCACTGGCCCACTGGGCTTAACGGATACCATCTCAGTCTTAAGAAGAGTGAAGTCTGCTTTTGAGAAGTTTTTCACTGTGGTCTTTTGTGCTGGGGGTGGAGGTGGGATATGTATATCCAGGGTGATTAGTTTGTGGTCAGATCTCACTAGTGAGGGGTATACCTCCGGTGTGGAGCATTTTGTCCCCATGTTTGCGATGATCAGGTCTAGTATATTATCTCCCCTAGTGGGAGAGGTGACTAGTTGTTCCAGTGCATTTGAATTTATGAATTCCAGGAACCTTTGGGCTAGGGTTTTAGGGCTAGAATAATGTATCCAATCTATGTTTGGGTAGTTGAAGTCTCCCAGTATGATGGTATTTTGTGATACATTCATATCCTCCAATGTCTTCAGGAAGGCTGAGTGGGGTTCCTGAGATTGGGAGGGTGGTCTGTAACATGCTACCAGTTGTATAGCAGTTTTGCCTATGGTTAGTTGCACCTGTATGGTCTCCAATGCTTCATGTGTTGCAACTAACCTGGAGGTGTGGGTATCCTTGATGAATATGGACACTCCCCCTCCCTTTGTGGTTTGGCCCGGGTTTTGGGGCCAAAAAGCATGATACGAGGTATAGCCTGGTAGCGCTGGGGTGCCCTCAGGAGCCTTGAACCAGGTTTCAGTTACTGCACAGACGTCGATGTTCTCCATACTGAGGAGTGCATCGAGTGCCTGCATCTTGAGATTTAGACTTCTGGCATTGAGCAGCATTACCCTTAGTTTTTTTTTCATTTTTGTTTTCTAAGGTGGTAGGTTTGTCTTTTGAGCCTTGCCTAAAAATGGCACTATGGGGGTGGCAAGAGCCTTAGCCAATATCCGGACGGCCAGTGGTGACAGGTGCAAGCCGTCCCTTGCGAAGCAGCGTGGCTTGTCCAACATGTCATCCCAGGCAGACAGACATTGGATCCCCTTATAATGACACCAGTACTTGAGCCAATTATTAAAGCTGATCATCTTGTCTTTGTATTGTGGCATCATTCTTGGTGAGGGCAAAATGCTGCTCAGGGTCAGGGTCATACCAGCCTGGGCTACATAATCAGAGAGCTCCTCTATGTCTCTTTTCATGTAGTCCAGGGGGGTACGTCTCAGGTCATTCATGCCAGCATGGGCAATGACGGAGTCATATTTGTACTTGCTTTGGAGTGACCTGAGTGCGTGTGTTATGTGGTGGATCCTAGCTCCCGATAGGCAGCTCACAGTCACCCTCTCCTTGTTCAGCCTGGTAACCGGGACATCAGTGTGTCTGACTATAGAGTCACCTATTACTAGTGTATCAGGCATGGTGTTTGGCCTTAAGGGCTGTGATTGATTGACACACTGATTTATTGAAGTATGTGTTGCATGTGTTTTGTTTTGAGGTGGTGGATTTTTGGATGTCTGCTTTGGGAGCCTCTGTTGTTTTGGTAAGTTTTTTATTAGAGCCTCCGAGTATGTCTTTGTGTTTTTATGTGTTTGGTTTGCAGTTGTGGTAGGTCTATGTGGGACTGAGTTTGTTGTGTGTGTGGTTACCATCTCCTCCTGTCTGGTCATGCCAGCCCTGAGTTGAGAGTTCAGCCACCAGTTTGGCTATATAGTTGCATCTCTCACATGTATTTGTGTTTGTTGGGAGGAGGAGAGGGTTGTCTGTGTACATGAGACAATTGTGGCATTGTCTCAAGATACCCAGATTAGCCAGCTGAACTGGAGAGGACGCCAGTAATCTACCACTCAACATGCTAGAACAGTATAAGGGAGTGCTGTGCCTTTAAAGGAAGTGCATGCTAAGCAGTTCTTAAACATGGTTTGTGTGAGTTTGTGTGATATTAAGCAATGCAGAACATTTTTGAAAGTTACAGTATGATGTGCAAGGGTAGAAATGCAGCCTATTTAAATGTCAATAAGTGGGAATTTAACATCATTCCTTCCTTGGAGCCTGACCTTGACTGTGAGTATGGCTGCTGGTGTTAGTGAGGGACTGTGCTTTAGGGCAAAAAAGTGGGGTGTGCAGGACTCCAGGGTTTTCACTGGACTCCTTGTATGACAACATGAACCCCAGCTGTTACAGGGTGACTACCAGGGCACAGAGTAAGTCTGAGGCTTGGGATAGTTTGGCCAGGGACCTAACCAGTGCAACTGGTATCCCCTGCACTGGTGAGCATTGTTGTCACCACTATAATGACTTGTTTAGTAGGAAGAGGGGAACATTGGACACCTGGGTCTAAGAGGCTAGGGATGAGCACACCCCACAGATATGTGAATATGTTTTCCAGTAACTTATAAATATAAAAGCTGAATTTGTGCAAAACTGGTATGCATAATGGTTTGGTTCTCTTACCACAGCTGCAGAAGACAGGGCTCTCAATGTACAGTGCCATGCGAGTTGTTTGTTCTGGATGAGGTAAGCACGTGGTATATAAGAAAATCATTAAAGTAATAACTTGATGCATAACTTAATAATACAATAAATTAAATACAAATTTTGCAGTCTTAACAGTCAGGTATTAAAAACCTGGGACATCATAAATCTTTATTAATGTGCCAGTGCATATCTGAAATGGTAAAGCAAGTAAGCATGCAGTAGTGTGTAGCATAGCTTCTAACCATCAGTTAATGTTATGGTCTACTCAGATTAAGAGTCACTGTTCTGGTCTGCTCATTGTCTGAAATATGCTGTAGATTGCACTCAATAAATTAACAGGGTATACGAGTAAGTTAACAAAAGTCTTAGACAGCTATCCATGTGTGTAAATGCCATATTTGAAGGAAAATTAACCAATAAAGTGTAAAAGGAGATGATGCTTTGATAATTATTTTTTTTTCAAATAAAGTGTTCAGTATCCCTGTAGTCACTGCTTGTGGATTCTAATCTGTCAGACAACTGATAAATGTGAAGTACTAAATAATGTGTCAACATAAGTCATAAATAAATGCAGTGCAATACCCAGATTAAGGGTCAAGCTTGTGTTCTGCTCATTTTGTCTGATATGTGCTGTAGGTTGCAGTTAATAAATGAATAGGGTAGTAAACTGGGAAACCACAAAGTGAGCTGACACCACAGGAACAAGGATAAAGTTTAATGTTGAGCACTTTTGTCACAAATTACAGTTGACTTCTTCAGAAAAAACAGTGTCTCCCCTCAGCTCCTTAAATACTCATTACAAAGACATCATTAACAGATGTGTGTTGAACACCATTTACATTTAAAGATACAGACTCCCTTTTTCTTACATACAAAACTAAAAGTCATGTTGCACTGCTTATGATATCTAATAATGTTAAAAACTTCAAGCCTAGAATGTCAACATAAGTTATATGAAATGATAATATATTCTAATAATAATGTTATAATAATGTAATAATAAAAGTTAACAAATTACATAAAAAAGATTCCAAGATGGCTGCCGACTAGATTAGTCCCTACTCTTAGAGCTCCTCAGAGCTATTTAACTTTTGGTGATTTTTATAACTTTATATTAAACTTTTTCCTCAGTTTTTTAAAAAAAAACATTTTTTTAAATCTCTTTCTGCGTATCTGGATTATTTTTGGCTCGGAATTTCTTATCCTGGGATTTATTTTACCTCAGAACAACTCTGATATTACATCTGTTTGGTCACCTGCTGCTTCAGTCTATTCCTGGATCCTGACATCCTGTCAATTGCACTTCATTTATGGACATGGCTACAAAATCTGACTCCATGGAGACTCAACCTACAAAGGCCAAATTTTCTTCAATGCTCTCTCCTGAAAAAGACTCCAGTTCAAAAAGATTAAGGACATCCAAACAATCTACTGAAACTTCCAAAGTAAGTAACAAAGACTTAATTGATTCAAACTTTCACCTAGAGGAATTAAAAGTAGCATTAAAACCTATCCAAAGTGCTATCCAAAACTTTTCAGAACAGTTTGCTGACTTTAGTAAAACTTTAAAACAAATAAATGACAGAATGGATATGATAGAAAATAGAAATACAGCTTTAGAGATAAAAACTGATTCATTGGAAACTGTTCTTAAGTCTAAAGATAAGATTATTTCTGATATTCAAACTAAGCTGCTGGATTTAGAAGCCAGAAGTAGAAGAAATAATATCATTATTCGTGGCTTGCCTGAGTCTTATGACAATAAAAACTTATTATCTGTGACTAAAGACATCTTTGATATGCTGTTAAACTGTGAAACATCCTCAAAGTCTATAATTGTTGAGAGAGCACATAGAGCATTACGTTCTAGACAAGATTCTTCTTCACCAAGGATTATTTATACTAAGTTACTAAACTTTCAAGATACTTTCCAAATCCTGGAGACAGCTAAAAGTAAAAAACAATTTATATGGAAATCTCATAAACTGTCATTTTCCCAAGATCTTCCTTCTCAAATAAAATTAAATAGACAAAACCTTGCTCCTTATTGTGCTGACTTTATAAAAAGAGGGATAAGATTTCGTATGTCTTATCCAAATACTTTGTCTTTTACAGTTAATGACAAAAGATTTGTGTGTTCTGATCCCAAAGAGGCTAAAGATATTTTTGTTAAAACATTTAAAAAGATTCCAGACAGTGTATCATAATATGTTACTCTGAATATATCTCAAATGTGATATATTACAGTCATGGTTCATGCTTTAGAACATATATGTCTGTTATTATCTAATTTTATTTTTCTTTTTCCCTAATAAGTTAAATGGAATATAGACATCTTTTTACTTGATTCTAACAAGGGTTAATATACCTACGATGGTATATGCTTTGCAGATGTGTGGTGTTGTTGTCATGATTTTTGAACTGCCATATAGTTATTTTTTTTCTCTTTCTTTGATATTTCACGAAGATAGTACATTAGTACTTTTTAGCTTTGAGTTTAAAAAGTTCCCTTTGCAGTTGTGCGGTTGATGGAGGGAGAGTTTCGCCTCTCGAGAACACTTGAGGAGAAAATCTTCTGCTGGCAGCACCAGCTGCTTCTGTAGTGCAGCACGCACCTTCTTTGAACTATCGGAAGACGTGGGTGACATCATCATTTACTGCGGACAGCTGCTGGCTTCACATATACAGTGGCGCTTATTGTAAGCAAGAAATAGTCTTCGGAAAAGACGTTTACATCTATATTAACACTTGTATAAGGGTTGTAAATAAGCGACAAAGATTTATTTACTTCAACAATGATCTTTCCGCATTACTGCTAACGATTATCCACATTTTTCTTTTTCAAGCTCCAATGCGAGTAAAGGCATTCAATGTTAAAGCGGACTTACTTATAAAACAATAAAACAGGTTAGTCCTTTTCATTGCAACCACGCAAGAATGGTTTAACAAGTATATCATATTTTAAAATATAAAGTAATGTTAAAATTATACATTTTAACTTCACTGTTTGCTTGTTTGTCCAATAATTTGATGTAGTTTAATAAATGTATTATGAGGGGATTGTACATCTAAAGTGATGCTTAACAAAGTACTACACACAGTTAAAAAGTTTAGACAGGCTTAAATCTAATCTTGCTGGATATATTACACATGTTTATGTGTAATTTGTTTGAATGTTATAGACCTTAGATTATTTAGTTTTGGTTTAACATTGATACTCAGAAGAGAATGCATTTTGAGTTTGGAATATTTCATATTCTGTTGCCATACTACGTACTTATATCCTAAAAGGGCAGTATAACCTTATATATAGCAGATCTAATGACAAAAACATTTTAAAATGAATACTTCAAAATGTATAAATTTATAATAGTGTTCAAGGGTCAAGGTATTATCCAGTAGTTTTTATTTGTATCCATATTTTACCACTAGATGGCGACAAAGTATATTCATTATACAAGAGAATACTGAGGAATGTTGCTAAATAGAAGCAGTTTCTGACAGTTAACTTTCATTTATATGGGATTGATTTATATAATTTAAGTCTCCCAGGAATAACAATTGCTATATTAGAGAAAATTTTAAATGATTATACTCTAATTTTGGACATTTTTTGTATTAGTTATTTTATATATGAATACTGACAAATTCATTGTAGTTAATTATATGATTACAGGTAAATGTGTAATCTTATTTTGTTTTACTTTATTCATAGTTATCTTTTTATATATAATTAAGATACCGGCTCATAAATGATATATTTACTGATAGTTTCTCATAGGATTATTAATATATACAGTAATGTGAATATATTCGTCTTTTAATAGTATATATGTTATTTTAAATATGTTTTATTTTTATCATACTATGCGTTATACTGGTATGTTAAATACTTGAGGAAATTCATTTTATCACTATATATTTCTACTTAAAAATAGGAGCTTGTAGTTAAATATATTAAGTAGGGATTGAGTATGTTGGACATCTTGAAATTAGTTTGTTTTGTAAATAGGTTTAGTAGTGTATTACTGATTTTAATTTTTGTTAGGTTAATATTGAGTATTCTTTATGTAAATTCCATACTTTTACTATCTAAAATTTCACATTTTAATTTATTTACATCTGATCTTCCTTTATCATTAGGTGTTTGGTGGGTAGGCACTAGGGTTAGGATAAAGGATATAAATAAATCTTATAATACTTTTGATATTATTTTTCTTCCACAGGAGATATTTGTTAATGTGATGACATTTTTGAATACTGTCCAATTAAAATCTGTTTTTTATTTATTTTTTTCCAAATGTTCTGGTTTAAGTGTGGTTTGGATTTTACTCTATGGTTTCACTACAGCATCAATAATAATGGTTTGCTTAGAATATGCCAATTGACTTAATATTGGATTCTTGGAATGTTAGAGGTATTCAAAACAAAGCAAAAAAGTCATTATTGTTCCATTTGATTTTTAAGTCACAGGCCAATATTTGTTTTATTCAAGAGTCCCATATTCCTCGACTTGATTGGAATAAAGAGAGGAATAAAAAATGGATTACGAAGATTGTAGCCTCAGGGGACTCATCGAATTCCAGAGGTGTAGCAATAATCATTAAACAAAAATTTTTGGGGAACATTATTGATGAGAAATTTGATAATGATGGTAGATGGTGTTTATTTACCACTTCCATTCATGGTCTTGATAAACCTTTTTTAGTTTTAAACATATATGGCCCATGTAATTCACAACATTTGTTTATTTTAAAAATCCATAAAATTCTCACATCATATAAAGACCACTATATTATAATAGGTGGAGATTGGAATGCAGTAATAAACCCAGATATTGACCGTTCTCGCTCCACTGTTTCCGATAACTATCAATCTACTATGGCTCTTAATGATTTGATGGTAGACTATAGTTTAATGGACCCAATACATACTGTTAAAATCCCAAATAGAAGTGATATTTACACATACTACTCTAAGTGTTATCGTTCATGGTCCAGACTGGATTTTTTTCTAATTTCTGATTCTATCTCAAAATATATTTTAGATTTTAATATTGAACCTAGATTCTTTTCAGATCATTCGAGAATTTTGCTAAAACTAAACATAAATAATAATACTAAAAATAAATGTAATATGAATAAATGGTCTTTAAATAATAATTTACTTCAAAATGAAGAAATTTGTAAACAATGTTCCGAAATTATACAGGAAATGGAGGCTAATTTGGAAACATCAGATATCCCTCATGACATACAATGGGCTGCATGTAAAGCAAGGTTAAGAGGATTATTTATCAGTAAAGTGGCCTATTTTAAAAAACTTTACTCTAAGAAAGAGGAGTTTTTAAAATCTAGAATTCTATCCCTGGAAAATCAACTTAGAATGAAACATGATTATACTATAGAAAAGCAAATTATTGAAGATCAAAAAGATTTAATTTTGCTTCATCAACATAATCTATCTTTAGTTGAACAAAAGTTACTTGCTTCATACTCAGAATGGGCTCAGGTCCCCTCTAAACTACTAGCTAGAATTATTAAAATTAACTTTAACAGACCAAAAATATCATCTTTATCTTATAAGAATAGATTATATAACACAGTTGAAGAAATTATTCAACTCTTTACTACTCTTTTTACTGATTTATATTCAAAATCTTCTAATTTTGGTAAAGAGAATAACATAGAAACCTTCTTAGATTCTCTGCATTTTCCTAAACTAAATGATAATCAACAAAGTTTACTTTCAGCTCCTATATCCTTACAAGAAATCTCAGATTCAATTGACAATCTTAAATCAGCTAAATCTCCTGGCCCTGACGGGTTCACTCCGGAATTCTTCAAAACCTTTAAAATGGTAATTCTTCCCTTTCTTTTCAAGGTGTATAACCATATAAGACTCAATGACATCTCAGATATTCATTGGAATACTTCTAAAACTATCTTAATTTTGAAAAGTAATAAAGAAAAATCTGACCCAGCCAACTATAGACCCATTTCTTTAATAAATGTAGACATTAAGATTTTATTATCTATTTTGGCTAATAGATTAAAAAAAAAAATTTACCCTCAATTATCTCTCAAGATCAATCTGGTTTCATGTCTCGCAGACATGCTTGGGACAACACATTGTCCTTAGAGTCTATCATTCATCTTATTAAAAAAGACACAAACCCAGTATATGCTCTGATCATGGATGCATCAAATGCTTTTGACAGAGTATGCTGGAATTTTCTTTTTCAGACTATGTCTTGCTTTAATATTCTTTCATTCTTCTTAAACTTCGTAAAAATATTATACAAAGATATGTATACTAGACTTTACATTAATGGTCACTTTTCTTCTCCTATAAAGATTACTAGAGGAACAAGACAAGGATGTCCATTGTCTCCTTTTCTCTTTAATATTTATTTAGAACCTTTATTGTTATATATTACTCAAAATACTTTTCACAATGTCCCTAGAATACTTAATACCAAAATTTATTTCTCAGCCTTTGCTGATGACCTAATAATTTTTTTTCAAACTCCTATTTCTGATTATAGAAAAATAATTAACTCTATTGATTACTTCTCTTCTGTTTCGAATTATCTTTTAAACTCTTCTAAAACCTATATATTTCCTTTAAATCATTTAGTACATAAAACTTGTCTGTTTCCGGACCATCAGTTTCAGTTTACCTATAATATAAAATATTTAGGTATCAACTTAGAGCACAATAATAAATCATCTTCTCAAAATAATATATATAAAATTTGGAATTCGATGTTGGCTGATATAAACAGATGGCAACATCTAAATCTTTCGCTTTTATCAAAAGCTGCAATAATTAAAATGAACATTTTGCCTAAATTCCTATACCAATTTACGTCATCTGATCAGATAATTCCGAAATCTTTCTTTGACTCTGTAAACAAAGTTTTGGCTAAATTTTTATGGTTCCCCAAATCTGTTAGAATCTCATATTCCAGACTATCAGTTTCTAAAGACAAGGGGGGTCTGGGTCTTCTTAACATACATCTCTATTATCTGATAGTTTCATCTAACAAACTTTTCACCATATCTAATTCCAAAAATATTGCACATATAAATCACTCTTTATGGATAAAAATATGGTATAATTACATCATTTCAAAAAATATAAACCCAGAAGCTCTTCCTTTTATCTCTTTGGACAACACTTCTACCAAAAATTTATCCATCTTTATTAAGCAAAAGATTAAAGCCTTTCAAACTTTACTAAAAATGTGCAATTTAGATAAGATTTCTCATTTTATACAACCAATTCATCTAAACCCAAATATAATGATTGATAACAAACCTTTTAACTTAACAAAATATCCTCTTATAAAAAATTTAAAAGTTGGAGACATTTTGAAATATCTTGACCTATCTATACCCGATTGGCGTAAGTTGTTGAAAGTTAATTGGAATTATTCACCAATTCTTCGTCAATTAAGACTAATAATCAAAAATAAGTTTTTATGTATAGACCCCATAGAACATCAAATGAATAATCTCAACACAATTATCAAAATGTTATCTTCATCAGATAAAATGCTTTCAAATTCCTACAAGTTGATAAAGAGCTTAATGATAGAAAACAATTGTCTTTTATCTAATACATGGATGAATTACAATTCTCAGATTTCTGAGTCTCAAAAACTTTTGGCTATCAGACATACAAAGGAATTTATCCCTTTCAAAAAACTATTATATACACAATTAATGATTAATAATGATGCCTATTATACCCCTTATAAATTAAACAAATTCAATCCAAACAAATCTTCATCATGCTCATGTTGCTATCACCCCCAAGCTGATCTTCTCCATATTCTGTGGTATTGTCATTTTTCTCATAGATTATGGACCTCTCTGAAAGTCAGACTACAGAGAATGGGATACCACAAGTCTACGTTGTCCTGGGAATTTGCCATTCTTCATATTCCTTTAATTCATCTTTCAAAATCAGATACTCATGTTATCATCTTTATTTGCTCCTTATTAAAACTTTACATAACACATAATTGGCTTGATCGCACCAAATTAAATTGGACAACTTTTCAAAAAATGGCTTATTCATATATTGATGCACAGGGGAACATAGTTAGAAGTCCAAAAAAAAGGCTTTAAAGAATTTAGTATTAGAAAAAGTATTAAATATTATCAATAGTTAATGCCATCACATTAATTATTGTTTCAAGATGGTATTTTTTTTTATTTTATTTATTTTTTTTTTCCTTTTTCTCTCTCTATCTTTTCAGGATGCCTAACTTGTATATAGTGTATATATTTAGTAATGTTTTATTATCATTGTTATATGTAAACTCTCCTGAATGATTGTTTTTTTTGGTAAGAGTTGCAATATTCCTATTCAATTCTATTTACATGTACAAAACTCCTAAATGTCTGTTTTATATACTGAATAAAAATTTATTGAAAAAAAAAAAACAAATTACATAAAAAAAGTTTGTTTTTAGTTTAAAAAAACTAGTCAATGACACCATGTCATTCAATCCTGGATTACTGTTGGCATTAACCCTCAATTGCCATAACAGTTCTTTATATTCAAGTAAATATTCTATAGGGCCTCCTCTCTCATCTACCGTAAGTTGGTCAAGGACTGTGAATTTTAAATTGTGACCTGTGTAGGTATTTACATGTTTAGCCAGTGATTTTTTTAAATTCACTTTCCTAATGTTATATAAATGCTGGTAAATACATGTTTGAAAGGCATTCTTGGTTTTGCCTATGTAAATACAGGCACATGTCTGACAAATACCAGTATATATGACATTCTTACTACTACAATTGTAGTAGCATTTCACCCACCCATAACCTTTAAGGAATATGCTATCATCTTCCAAGATATATTTGCAGTGGGTACACTGTCTACATTTGGACATTCTCCCTTGTTCTCCTAAGGTATTGCCGCCATCTTTCTTCCTCTCTAAGATGTTTTTAACACAGATGTCCTTTCTATACACAACCACTTGGGCAGCCCCAATTCTCTCTCTCAAATCTGGATCCCCTGACAAAATAAACCAATTCATGAAAGCAATGTCCCAAATCAGTGGGAACTGAGGTGTATAAGTTGATATAAGGCCATGGTGGAAGCTACCAGAAGATGAATAGGGTAGCTTAATTGAACTCTACACTGTACTGCCGCTAAAAAGTGCTATTGGATCATTTAAGTGCCCAGAAAGCATACAGCATATGCTTACAAGTCTGTGAATGGCAAGACTTAAGACATTTTGTTTCAAATGAAAAGGACAGTTATAGTATGTAAACACGTTTTACCTTATGTAAACTGTGCAAAGTAGCTTTCTATTAACAGTTTATTTTTAAAAACATATTCAATTCATTTAGTCTCTCTAGTCCCTGAACATAAGGAATTTAGTTGGAAATACTGCATATATTCAAATCACAATATTTTCTATCATGTCAACTATAGGCTGGAATAATTTCTTAATGCATTGTTAGTTTTCAAGAAATGTAATTATTTATAAATAAAATAAAAATAACCCTGAATGTTATATAAGCAACTAGAAATATAATTCCAATAAGACAATGGAAAATTCCCATTTTTTTTGCAGTAAGACTAATAATAGTAGATAATAAGCTTTATTAGAAAGGCTCACCCATACTCTGCTACACTTTGCTGTGAAGGAAAGGTTAGTTTGCTTTTTATTTGTTGTATTTTGTATTAGTTTATTGCCTTTTTATATTTTGAATACTGTGATTTGTTTTCTTTACCTTGTGTTTCACTTGTATTCTGCTTTTAACTGCATATTAAAACTTCAAAAAAGACCACAGCTCTGCCTCTTGTGAGTCAGGCAGAAATTAGAAATGATCAGTTAAGGACTCATACATAAGATAGAAGAGGTCACATAAGGTTAAACATTTGTGAACTGAGGGGGTGGAGCTAGGAATGAAACCTTATATTTAAGGGGTAAAATAAAACATTTCAGAGCTTTATTAGAAAGCTCACCCAGACTCTGCTACACTTTGCTGTGAAGGAAAGGTTAGTTTGCATTTTATTTGTTGCGTTTTGTATTAGTTTATTGCCTTTTTATATTCTGAATACCGTGATTTGTTTTCTTTACCTTTTGTTTCACTTGTATTCTGCTTTTAACTGCATATTAAACTTCAAAAGAGACCACAGCTTTGTCTCTTGTGAGTCAGGCAGAAATTAAAACTGATCAGTTAAGGACTCATGCATAAGATAGGAGGTCACTTAAGGTTAATCATTTGTGAACTGAGGGGGAGGAGCTATGAACTAAACCTTCTATTAAGGTGTAAAATAAAACATTTCAGCGCTTTATTAGAAAGGCTCACCCAGACTCTGCTACACTTTGCTGTGAAGGAAAGGTTAGTTTGCTTTTTATTTGTTGCATTTTGTATTAGTTTATTGCCTTTTTATAGTTTGAATACTGTGATTTGTTTTCTTTACCTTGTGTTTCACTTGTATTCTGCTTTTAACTGCATATTAAAACTTCAAAAGTGGCCACAGATCTGTCTCTTGTGAGTCAGGCAGAAATTAGAACTGATCAATTAAGGACTCATACATAAGATAGAAGACGTCACTTAAGGTTAATCATTTGTGAACTGAGGGGGTGGAGCTAGGAACTGAACCTTCTATTTAAG
Source organism: Protopterus annectens (assembly GCF_019279795.1). Classification (NCBI taxonomy): domain Eukaryota; kingdom Metazoa; phylum Chordata; order Ceratodontiformes; family Protopteridae; genus Protopterus; species Protopterus annectens. The sequence continues at coordinate 593,759,165 of NC_056733.1, read as the reverse complement.
GGGTAAAATAAAACATTTCAGAGCTTTATTAGAAAGGCTCACCCAGACTGTCTTTGTAGTTGCCTGCCTCTTATGTTAATTTGACCATATATCTAATTTCTTCTCTGCTTTTACTGGCTTATGTGAGTAAGCACAAAATTATCATTTTGTGAAATCACTCCCCTTCAACTATTTAAATGTATTGGCCATCCTACTGTATTCCATAGTACCAGAATACAAAAGTGATCACCCCCTTTCAATCTGTCTTGCTGTTTTAAAAATAGTGACTCTCCACTAAAACTTAACATTTTAGACAGGTAAAACTTAAGTTACGTACTTTCACATCTAACTTCTCTAGTGCACACTGCAGTGTTTAGGATAAACCATTTCTTTATCTTACCTTTAAGCATCCCTGTGATTAGCACTTGCTCTAATACCTGCTGGAAAGTACTAGGAAGCCTTAAACTGATACAAGCACTCAACTCTCCTTATTAATAAGGAGAAATTAATCATAGGCACTAAACAGCCTATAATTGCAAAGTGTCTTGCTAAAGGAAGGGAAAACAGCTCCTGTACTTTTCAAAAAAAAGCACAAACCAGGCATGTCCAAGGGTCAGCTTCCAGTGATTTCTCTTGTCTACCTGGTGAATCTGGGCATACTGGGGCAATGCAGCAATTGTCTCATGTACACAGACAACCCTCTCCTCCTACTACCCAACACTGCAACATGTGAGAGATGCACTTACATAGCAAAACTGGAAGCAAAGCTCTCTCCACCCAAGATTGTGCTAGACAGTCAAGAGGAGAAGGTTAACACCCACACTACACCTCAAGCAACACATAGCCCTTCTAAACTCACACCACCAACACCCACTGATAGCAACACTAAATCCACATATGCAGAGGCCCTTAAATGTAACCTGCCCAAGAAACAAGGACCTCCGAAGCTGAAATGCAAACAAACACCAATCACAACCAAAGTGTCACATAGCTCACAACACCAGTGTGCCGCCCAGCAACAGCCCCTAAGGCAAGACAATGTACCTAACACTTTAGTCATAGGTGACTCTATAGTCAGGCACACTGATGTCCCATTCACCATGCTGAGCAAGGAGAAAATTACAGTCAGCTGCCGGTCGGGTGCCAGGATCTGCCACATAATGCATGCACTCAAGTCCCTCCATAACAAGTACAAATATGACTCTGTCATTGTCCATGTTGGAGTGAATGACTTGAGACGTACCTCTGTGGACTAAATGAAAAGAGACATGGAAGAGCTCTCGGATCATGTGGCCCAGGCAGGCATGACCCTAGCCCTTAGTAGCATCCTTCCTTAACCAAGAATGATACCACAATATAAGGACAAAATGTTTGACTTCAACAATTGGCTAAGCTTCTGGTGTCATTCAAAGGGGATCCAGTATCTGTCGGCCTGGGACAACATGATCGACAGACCATGATGCTTTGCCAGAGATGGTCTGCACCTGTCACCCCTGGGATTCAGATTACTGGCTAAGGCTCTTGCCACCCCTATGGTGCCTTTTTTAGGCAAAGTTCAAAGGACAAAACCACCACCGTAACAGGTACAAGCATGCAAAATCTGAAGGCAATGCTACTCAATGCTAGAAGTCTAAACCTCAAAATGCACACTCTCAAGGCACTCCTAAAAAATGGAGAACATTGATATCTGTGCAGTAACTGAGACCTGGTTCAAGGATCCAGAGAGCACCTCTGCAATACCAGGCTACAATTCTTACCACATTTTCGGCCACCAAACCAGGCTCGAAGCACTAAAGGTGTTGGAGTGTCCATATTCACCAAGGATATTCACACCACAAGGCTAGTTGCCCAACACAATGCATCTGAAATTTTCCAGGTGCAACTAACACTAGGTAAGACTGCAATCCAAATTGTAGCATGCTACAGATCCCCCACCATGCCCCAAGATTCTCACTACACCTTTCTAAACATACTAGAAAATATTAAGATACAACCAAACACCCTAATACTGGGTGATTTCAACTACCCTGCCATTAACTGGGAAAACTACTCATGTACCAACACCTTTGCCCAACGGTTCTTGGAATTCATAAATTCCAACACCCTGGATCAAATAATCCATAGTCCCACCAGGGGCTCCAATATCCTAGACCTGGTAATTACCAACATGGGAAATTGATGCTCCACACCTATGGTCACCCCCTCGTTGGTCAGGTCAGACCATAAGCTAATCACTCCTAACATCCACATCCCACCCCACCCCCCAGTAATGAAACCTCCATAAAAAACTTCTCCAAAGCCAACTTCATACTACTCAAGTCAGAAGTGATAAACTTCATGACACTCATGCAGACAGGAACTGAAAGTTCAACTGCTGAGTCCTACACTAAGGCACTGTATGAGCACATCAACTCATGCATGAATCGTGCCATCCCAAATAGAACCAAGATGCTCTCCTTCAAAAAAAGGAAGCCAATCTGATGGTCCCCTGTATAAACAAACTTTACAACAAAAGGAAGAAACTGTTGCAGAAAAGAGGAAAATCCCACAATGCAAAAAATTCCCTTACCAACCTCAGTAAGAAGCTGAGATCCCATGTAAAATACTCCAAAGCTAGTTACGAACATAAAATTGCCAAAGATTCCAAAGACAACCACAAGGCATTCTATAGCTATATCAAGAATCTAAATGGCAATGCTCAGATCTGCTCTGAGCTACAACAGAATGGCATTAAATGTACTGATACCAAGGATATTGCCAATATCCTGGCAGATTGATTCAGTGCCAACTTCACCCCCTTCTCACCCCCTAAATGGCCCATCTCAATACCGGAAGATTGCCGGTAATAATGGCCACACAGGTAAAAAATGCACTCTCCAAAGCTAAGAATACAGCATCTATGGAACCAGATGACATACCGGGCTGTGTACTACATGAACTACAAAATGAACTGACACCTCACCTAAGTGTCATGTTTAATCATACCCTCACCTCAGGCTTCATGCCCACTGAGTGGCGCACAGCTACAGTTATCCCACTCCACAAGGGGGGATCCACCTTGGATCCCAGGGACTACTGCCCCATCAGTCTGATGAGCCTGATCTGCAAGGCCATGGAATGCATTATCATGGAACATATAAACAAAGATATTGGCAACCTTCAAACCCAAGGCCTCACCCAGATTGGGTTCATGAATGGCCGGTCTTGTCTCCTGAACCTGATTGACTTCTTTGAATGAGTCTCCAGAGCCATGGATGAGGGTAAGGCAGTCCACATAGCCTATCTGGACCTCGCCAAGGCTTTTGACACCATCACCCACTCTGGAATCACAGATAAACTTACTAAGCTGGGCATTAATCCCTATATCACTCAATAGGTTTCCAACTGGCTTACTGACAGAACCCACACTGTAAAAGTAGCTGACTCCAAATCCAGCTCCAGACAAGTGACAAGTAGAGTACCTCTGAGTTCAGTCCTGGGACTGCTCTTGTTTGGCATCTACTTCTCTGAAGTACAGGCCAACACTAAGGGACTCTGGCTAACAAAGTTCGCAGATGACTGCAAACTGGGAGCCATTATTAAATCCCCAAATGATGTGGCTACTCTACAAAAGCGCCTTGCAAAAACAGATGCTTGGTGCCAGAGCTCAATGCCAAGAAATGTATAGTTATCCCCTTTGGGAAAAAAGCATGTACCCGTGAATTACCACATAGGTGGCAGTACACTAAACACCGAAAGTGTGATAAGATACTTAGGGACACAGGTGGACAGTGGTCTCACCTTCAATAACCACATCACCACAACAATCAGGAAATCCTACTATGTGGTACACCTCATCACTAAGGGCTTTTCATCCAGAAAAAAGGAGGTCATTGTCCCACTGTACTCATCCCTCATTAGACCCATTATAGAATACAACACCCCATTTGGTATGTACCTCTCAAGACATCTGCAACAACTGGAAAGGCCACAGAAATACCTCACTAAAAAAATCACAGGCCTAACACAGATGCCCTATGCTGACCACCTTAAAAAACTCCAGCTATACTATGTCGCATATCGTCTACTCAGAGGTGATCTCTGCTTAACATACAAGGTCATGTCAAACCCAGAGCTGATGGACATGCTACACTTAAAGAAATCCCAATCCCTCAGAGCCACACACTCCAGGGATCTAAACCTTGTCATCACAATAAACAAAACACACTGGAGGGATAGGTTCCTGACCCAGAGATGCCCCAGACTCTGGAATAGACTGCCCATACATGTCAAGCAGAGCGCCTCCTTGGCCCTCTTCAAAAGGAACCTTGACGATTGGATGGGAGAAAGGAAATTCACCCCGGGAATCAAGCCAATTGCCCTGCTAGACAGGGATCCAGGGAAGTAAATAGTGTGGGAAGAAATAGCCAGGGAATTGTTATGGCTAGGCTTGTACAGGCCCTAGGGCCAATAGCCTAGTACCAACCTATGAACCTATAATTTGTAATAGTTTAGTGAGGTATGGTCATTAGGGCTACATCTTAATTGTGCTATCTGGTTGTAGATATTTGATTTATCAGCACTCATATTACCATTTACTTGTAACACAGCTGGTCAGAAGTGCAATAGGTTTTGATATCTGAATACATACCCTACACATATGTTAAAGAATAATCAGTTTTCATTTAGTCTATAGGAAATCTGTATAGGATAAAACACTATTTATGAAATCTAAATAAAACTACTCTGACATGTACATAATTTTACATGATTAAAACTGTATTTTTCAACTTACAGATGATAATAACTTTCTTGGAAGAAAGAGGGACTTGTTATATGTATGTAAGGTAAATGGGGTATATTATAGTTTAATGACAGTACTAAAATATAGCAAAGAGAAAGGCTGACTATTTATAATTATTACCTGTAAGTTAGTTATAATAAGTTTGCCTTGTAAATCCCTTTTTTGTTTCTTGGAACAGCAAGCCTGTCATTTATTTAACTTTAAATAGATTTTTAGTTATTAAATTTATTTGTTAACACAGCATTGTCAGTTATATTCTAGTTTATTTGGACAAGTTCTGAGCACAGACTAATTTTATAAGTTATATTTATGTATAAATAGTTAGCAAGTATTCTTATAATGAGAATAAATCATTACAGTTGGTAAGAACATATTAACGCATAGATTACATTCTTAAACTATACACAGACACTCCTAATTCCAGAAGACGAATATTGTAACCTCAGACATAGTATTGCCAAAGCTATTACTGGTTTTTAAAGCTTGTATCTGAATGGTTGCCTTTTAAAATTTTCTTGTCATACAATAGTTACACTCCCCATCAATAAAATAGTAGTCATGAATCATTAAATCCTTCATTATATAGCTAAAGGAAGTAATCATATTGCAAGGAATGGATTTCATACAAATACTTAACATATGAGCTAACATACACAGGTTTTTTTTGTGCTGTACAGACTTCAGATTTGTAGGTACTGAATTCTAATTTGTATTATTTTTTGGCTACATGATGTGTTATGTATATAACATAAATATAAACAGAACCATTCCTTTTGCAGTATTATAACTAGATACACACAGTTTATTATTATTTTATTAGTAGTTATATTGATATTTGGAAAATAATCCTCAGTGGTATAGCGGTAGCATTGTTACCTCACAGCAAGAGGTTCTCCCATTCAATTCTCGGCTTGGCTTGGGAGTGCCATCTGTGTGGAGTCTGCATGTCCTCCCCATGGTTGGGTAGCATTCGAAAGACATGCGTGCATAAATGGGCGTGCCTTTGTTGAAGGTTGGGTGTCAAGCTGGCACCTCAGCGTTTCGTAAAAATCTACTGCCAATCATTAGCGGACCAGAGTTCCGCTGTGGCGACCCCTTACCAGGAAAAAGCCGAAAGACAAACAACAAACTGATGTTTGCTAATATGTTAACATTTATAAAGTGTTGGATATGTTTGTAAAGATTTGTTAGTTATATATCTTACAAAAGTAATTTTTATATGATTATTCTATATATTAACATGAATAATGAAGCTAAAATTGTTTATTCAGAGTAGATATTTTCTCAGACAGATGCTGATTAGATGTTGTTACTGAACAGAGGGTTAATTTGAGTGACCATATGTCACTCGAATTGGGAGTATTATACTCAGGAGGGGTTAAGGGTGGTTATGAAGTTATCAGCTTAAGTTATATTAGTTTACTATTAGCTTTCTTGGCATTTTCCACAATTCTTAAAAGAGTAATTCTCAAAAGTCTACTTTTTTCAGTGTTTCCACATTACTTTAAAAATAATGTATTTCTAGGTATTTCTTTTATTTACATTAATAATCTATGGTTTTGGTCAAAATATTTCTCTTTCAACACCGTACTATTGAATTACTTCATTAAAGAGTATTCCAATTAACATTAATGGATTACATAATCCAAATAAGAGGGGAAGTTTCTTTAAATATCTCAAACTGCATAAAGTTCAATTAATATTTTTACAAAAAACCCATTTGAAAATAAAAGATGTAATTAGATTAGATACTAAATCATATTCAGTGTTAGCTAGCTCAGAACATTCTCAAAAGAAAAGAGGAGTAGCTATCTTATGGAACAACTCATTACCTATACCAAAAATCATTAATACATATAAACATAATAAATGAATGTTTTGTTTAATTGCTATTCAGTTTAATAATAAAATATACACTTTAGCAACTCTATACTGGATTCCAGGAATAGGCACTGATACGGTAAAACAACATATTGATCATATAGTACAACTTTCTAAGGGACATATAATATTAGTTGGTGATTTTAACTGTATTTTAGACAATAAAGAGTCAACATGACACAACATCCTGGTTGGATCTACATGAAAGTAGAAAATATGTATCTAATAAACTTGACTCTATGACTTTATCAACCAAAAGTTCAGTTCCTAAACTAATTCAGTATATGGTGCTGTCTATAAATCATAAATCACCAACTAAAAACATTTTATCTCACTTATATAAGGCAATTAAACTAGATATAGATAATATATCAGTTAATTATTGGAATTATTTCTCCTTAATTAATGATCATCCTCCAACAGAGAAAGACAAATCACATATTTTACAATCTGCTAGTGTAACTACATCTTCTCTAAGATGGAAAAATTTCACATGGAGATATTTGCATAGATCTTTTATAAGCCTGCTTTCTTTAAGCAAATTTAATAAGAAAAATGTTAACTGCTGGAGGTGTAATATTGTAGTTAATGTTCATTGGGCCTATATGATATTTGATTGTACAGAATTAAATAATTTCTAGAAAGACATTAATCACTTTTTACAAGCAATTTTTACAGATATTTTTTTACTCTCAAACTCTCTAGTTTTGTTTAACACTCCTGTTCCTAATTGTATTACAGAAACTAATCAGCCTCTGCTCTGGTCCATTTTATCAGTAGATAGGAAAACGGCTACAAGAAACTGGAAGTCTAAATCTTCTCCCTCAGTAAATGAATTCAAACATCTACTTTTTGAAGTATGTAATTTAAAGATATTGACCAAAAGAGCAAGATCCTCTTGGAATGCCATTGTAAATAATATGTGGAAGAAAGTTTATGATTTGTTAGATAAATAATTTAATAGTAATGTATCAATATTTATAAGAATTGTATTTGCTAATATGTATGTGTGGAAAGTATCATTGTATATAGTTTAAATGTTTGTTTTTTTCTTCACTGTCATTAGTAAGCATATTTAAAATTGTATATAACTCAAGATAATGTTTGTTTTATCTATTTCAATTCAATAAAGCTGTTTAAAAAATAAATAAATGAATAGGATAAATGTGTAAGGTAATGGAACTCCTACATGGCTATGCATGTATGCAAATTAGGATTTGAAACAACATACATCAATAAAATGTAAAAGGAGATGTTGCTCTGTTAATTTAAGGTTTTCAAATAAAATGTTCAGTATTCCTGTAGTCACTGCTTGTGGGTTCTAATCCGACACCAGACAACTGAGAAATGTGAAGTACTAAATAATGTGTCAACATATGTCATAAATAAATGCATTGCAATACCCAGATTAAGGGTCAAGCTTGTGTTCTGCTCATTTTGCCTGATATATGCTATAGGTTGCAGTTAATAAATGAATAGGGTAAATGTGTAAGGCAACAGTACTCCTACACAGCTATACATGTGTAAATGCATGATTTGACACAATATGAATCAATAAAAGTTTTAAAGGAGATGGTGGTCTGAAAATTTACTTTTTAAAATAAAATGTTCAGTATCCCTGTAATCACTGCTTGTGAGTTTTAATCCCACACCAGCCAAATGAGAAATGTCCAGCTGTCTAGTGTAGTTAGTGTATACAAACATACCTCTTAACTGTCACAATTTTTGCAGAATGTAATGACTATTGGCTCGTATGTCTGGTCTTTTGATTTGCAGATATATGACACTACTTGGAATGCAATTTAATGGCAAATCTTTTATCAGAACACCTTACTACTATTGTATGAGCACACTATGTAAAAATGTTTCCTGTCATTGTGCCTTTGTACCACCATTATGTATGGCTTGGTCCATAATGCCCCATGCTAAGAGGTTGAGAGCTATGTATGTGGAACACCATATATACAATATAAGCAGCCAGTGTTCTCACAAGTGAATTTAACATATCTAGAAGTATTTAGTTGTAGTGTGTGTAGTTATATGTGAACTTGCTAATGTTTTTCCTTGTTCTCTCACCCCACCGCTTCTCTTTTTACTTATTAATTATGTTTATTATTATCATTTGATATCATATTATTTGTAATTACCTCTTATGTTGGCCTTATGTATAATTTAATATTGCTTTGCTGTTAAAAAAAAATCATTTAAATTATTTATGGTTGTGTTCCTCATTATATTATTTTCAGTTTGTTTCCATTACTCATTATTGTTTTCTCTTATGTTATTAATTACATTTGTTTTGGTTATGTTATTTTTTCTTTATGTTTATACTTCATTTACTACAGCGTGACAAAGTAGGTTGGTTCCCAATGATCCACCTACCTTTTCTCTCCTGGCCAAGGCTCCGGGGCCTGCTCCATCAGGTAGTTCTGTCTCACAGGCTGGGGGTGGTCTCTCCTCTGGGAGTGGAGGTGGAAGGGGTGCTTTTGTCACCCAAGACCAACTGCCAGACATGGTGCATAGGCTTGTGTGCCAAACTGTTGGTGCCCACCTATGCCAGATGGAGAGCATGCTGTCCGTCCTGCCTCCACAGGAGCAGTGTAGGTGCAGTGCTGACAGTCCCATGGGTGAAGACTTGAGTCACACTGCTACCATGTCTAATGTCCATGGGACTGGGATTCCTCAACACCCTCCCCAACCAAGGTGTTCACCCCTCCCTCTTGTGTGACACACCGACTCTGATGCTGTCTTGGCTATCTTATCTGTCTGCAAAAGCTTCCTTACCTTCCCAGTTTACCTTCCCCACACATACCTATGTCCCTTCCCCAACATTCCACTCTCGCCTTAAAAAAAAAAAAAAAAAAATGCGCATCCGTACAAAAAAAATATCGTCCCATACATAGCTCTCTATTTTGCACATGTGTCACTAAGCTAGGCTAAATGGTGGTATAGTGATATCTAAAGAATACACCTGTGCCCTATTTTGAACCCAGTACCATTGCACCTGAAGAGCAGTGCATCAACCCACCCAGCCAGTTGATTAGCACAGGTGTTTTAAGCAAAACATAGTAATTGTCATTTTCTTACCATTAAGCATGTTTAAATGATGCTATGCATCCCACTGCATTATGCAAATCTGTTAAAAGTTTAATGGAAATATAGGAGTTTAACTGGGACTCTGGTACAGAAATACACCATTATAAAGCCATACACATTATAATAGATGTAAGTGAGGTATGTATCAGCAGGTAAATGTTTGATTATATCTATAACATCTAAAAATACACCTGTAAAAAGATTAACAGAAAAACAGGAGTTTAACTGGGATTCTGGTAGAGACATACATCACTACAAAGCCATACACATAACAATAGATGTAACTGAGGTATGTAACAGCAGGTACATGTGAATTATATCTACAACATGTAAAAATATACCTGCTATAGCAGTGACTTATTATCTCAATCTGTTAAATGATTGAAAACATTAATTTTTGGTCCACATGTTTCTGGGTTCAAATACAGCTGTGTCTAGCATTTTAAATACATGAATGTCTACATCACCAGTATAAATTCTGATATGTATGGCTGTCTCATCACCTATTGATCCACCCAAAACAGAAAAGATTGAATATTTACTTCTAAATAATGAAAGTCAAAGGCCTACAGAAAAGACCACATTTAAACTATTCCTATTACAACACTAGAAAGTGCATAGACTGTCAGGTCATGCATTAGTATCAATTCCCAGAGGATTTGGAAGTATGTAAGTCAAATGAGGCCCAGTCATATCAGACTGCAGCCCACAATGATTTGCTAGTGATATTACAGACAACCACAGCTGCACAAGTAACATACATATAAGGAGATCATGATAAAAGCAATGGTTGTTAGCACACATGCCCCAGATGACTACCATGACATAACACAAGAATTGGCAGTTATCCAACTGGTTGACATAATAGTTAATGTACCCCTTACCTTGTTCTAGGACACACCAACCATGCTGTCTTTCACTCTGTTAATGATACCTATGGCTAACATACTTACCTTAAACATATACCTTAATTTTCAGTGGCATGGGTTCCCTCAATCAGGCTCTGCTTGTACATCAAGGCTGCCACAGGTCCCACAGTTACTCTTAAGTGTTGTCGTCCTGCACATTCTGCACCATCTCTGACTATGCCTATTGCCTGCAGCAGCAGCAGCTTCAGCCTGTAGCACACACATCTGTATGTACAACGTAGCTGCTACAAACATTCTCTCTGTGCCGATGTAATATCTTTACCCCACTAATTTCCACTCCAACATATGAGAAAGGGGATGGAATCTACATTGAGGCCTTATATTATGTTGAGTAGTTACATGGGATTGGCCCATTATACTGTGAATCGGCTGTATAGGCTGCATGTAGTATTTCTGAACCACAGACTGGTTCAGAGGCAATCACCTACTAATGATAACCATTTTAAAAAGGCAAACTCCTAGCTAGGGAAACCACTGTGTATGAGAGTTAGTTTGCATGGTTACCTCATCGACACAGTACTACTATGGCTGTATCTTTCAACAGAGGAGTATTGAACTCCATCAGGTGTGTAACCATTTTGTTTCCAACATAATGCATAAGTTTGAATATACTTAGGGGGAATGGGGATTACATCAGTAAGCCTTTGTTAGAAATGTACTGATGTCATGCCAATGATCTCCAGCTGTGTTACACCTACAGAGGATGCAAAGTGCAGCAAGGGTATAATGCTATGTGTTAACTAGGTACACAGGTCTCTGGGATACTTCCTTTGATAGCAGTTGTAATAGTACACTGGTATTTGGCTGGCACTGGTGTTTATACATAAGTTATGGGGGGGTCCTGCTATGGGGCACTCTACAATGAACTCCTCTGTTGGGTGTGTGATCATACATGAGTATCTGTCATAGCACAAACAGGAGTAGGTTACTATTGCTACTATCCTAGTTGTGTCCACAACGTTTGTATGTTTAACACACTGTTGAATATGAGAAGTGTAATCAAGTGGAGAACACTGATAGCCTTCCTCTATTGCTGTATCTCTACATACTGTACTCCCACATATGTGATCTTGATATGTGTTCCATTTATTTTTATTGCAGGGGATATCATGCACACAAGGTGCTGTGCACCTTTTACTGAGGGAGAAAATGACCTCATTATTGAGGCCTTGCGACAACACTACCAAATCCTGCTGTCCAGAGGGAGGGCAAATAGGCAAGAGTGTGCAGCCTTGTGGGACAAACTTGTGCATAGCATTAATGCCATGGGTCACCAGAATTGCACATATGACCAGGTGCAACACTGTGCTACAGATATGATCAACTCGGCACGCAGACATGCAGCATACATGCCAATGATCGTCAGGTCACTGGTGGTGGGCCTGCAGTGGAACAACCTCTGTCAGCCACAGAAGAATTCATGGCAAACCTTGCCACACAGGACAGCTCCCAAGCATTCATCACCCAATATGTCATGGATGTGGTGCCACCATTTCCACTCAAGAGAAGCATCCAGGTATGCTTAGTTGGATCAGCATTGCAATACTGTAACATTCAATGCATCAGGGTGTACATAGTTTTATGTGGGTGTCAGCTGTTTTATAGGGGCGAGGAGGTTAGCTGCAGTTTTAAGCTCATGCACAGATTGTGACCCACATACCTGTTAACATAGCAGCTACTGTAAATGTGAGATATTTGGCCATATTACTCCTGTTATACTGTAACATGTACTGCTGTTTACACTACCTCTCCCTCAAACTTTTACAGGACACTCAGGAATTGGAAGGGGCTGTGCTCCTGCTGCTGGTAAGCACAAAATTGTTTTGTCAGTGATGCAGATTTAGTTCAACATATTCACTAAAGTGTCATCTTAGGCCTGCTGGCTGGATTTATGCATTGTCTGCATTAGTGCCAGCTGTACAGATATTCCCTGACTGTACACAATTTAGACTCATACCTATGCCTTTTAGGTGTTACCACAGTGAATGATTTGACAAGTATTGTCAGAACATCACAGATTGCAATAACTGTCACCTGTGCAGAGTTTTGCAGAATGTTAGCAGTATACATCACTTATCTTTTGCTCATGAGATTCTTGTTTAAAGAACTTTTATTTCCAAATAATTACAGATTTGGGCTAGAAAATAATGACCTCATGTCCTACTATATAACGTTGTGGGTTATACAACTATGTAATAGTGACAGCTGGGTATGCAGCTTAACATATATTGCAACATAGTACTGCAGAGAATATTAGTGCAGGTATTAATGTAATGCTTTCTCCTTTTTGTCACAGGTGGCAAGGGAGGTTGGTCTTTGTTCCCTTCACAAGTTCACAACCTGATGTCAGTGTCTCTTCATACTCTGATGATGATGGTGGCCAAAGTGAGGCACAGCTGGGGGTTGCAGGGGCTGAATCTGCCACAGAAGTTTACATCCCTCGTCTGCCCAGTGGCCACAGATATTGGACAGTTGGAGGGTGGGGACATTGAACAGGGAAGTGTGGTTACTGTGGCTACAGTGACTGTCGACACTGGTCATAGCCAAACAGTCACCTAGGTTCCACACAGGTCAGTTGCTAGGGGTGTTCATAGGAGGCCTGATGTCCCTCCACCACCTGTTGCAGGTGTCTCATCACGTGTCACTCGGTGTATGTTTAGGGCTGTCATGGAGGTACAGACATGTTTAGTAAGATGAATGCTCAGGGTTATGGATGCAGCACAGTTGGACATCTGTAACTATCTCCACCATGTTGCTGATACCCTGGAATGACTGACTGATGCAGTGGAAAGAGATTTGTTTGAGAGAGATTGCACACTATCTGTCTTGGAATGCACTTTGTCTGTGATGGAACTTCTGGCTGGAGTTGGGCATCGGCCTTATAGATGTAGGTCAACAACTACATCTACTGAGAGTCAATGTGGCCATGCACAATCACGCTCCCATAGTGGAATGCGCTATCCACACCCAGATGTGGCAGGCCATGGGCACATAGTCCTGGGCATTCACATGGAGGACACATTCCCAGCAGACAGCAGTCACCCTCAGGTAGTAGCACAGCATCTGACCTTGGACATGGAGGTGCCAGTGCAAATCCTTGCAGAGCCAATTCACATGTTTGGGGGTGGAGACGATGAACTGTCAGCTCTACCATGCAAGGCTTACAGCTGTCCAACATACAGCCATGTAGAGCTAGAACTGAGCTTGGCTTTGTTCATGCAGACATTCACACACTACTGTCACATTCAGGTCACGTACAGATACACACATGCCACATTTCCATGGTCCATCTTGCCTGATTCCCTTCTTGACTCACACACACACATTTGCCAACCTGTTGGGTCAGCATAGGCCTCCTCCACCCCCACACAACATCCTGTGCAAGTGATGATACTTGTGCCTCATCCCTATCATCTTTCTCATGGATGCAGGGAAATAAAGTTATGTGTCTGATGCACAGGGTGACTATCTAAATTAATATGAATTTGTTTCATCCACTGTTGCTTTTGACATGCTACTGTTACTGGTCATTTACAGATATTGACATTGCCATTTATAATGAATATACCATAATAAAGTGTGTATGTTATAATGGATGCTGTTGTAATGGCTGCATAGTCACAGGATGACAGGTGTCTCATGGAAATGTTTACTTTTCACTTTCAGGATTGTGTAGGACACACCTATGGGTTAACATGTGCAATCAACCCATCAACATCAGACCACAGGACTGAATGTCAGCACAGAAGAAAAATGTCATCAGAAAGGTAAAATAGTAAAGATTCATAGGTTCATATGTGTTTAATAGGTTAATGAGCACAAGGGCTACTTTAAGCCTAGCCATGCAACCCTAAACTCTGTCAAAATCTGATACCCTTGATAAGTGTAAGCAGAGTTTTGGGAACTGAAACATCCACAAGCTGGGGCATGGGAGATGAGCCATCAACAGTTTCCCTGTGTCCATTAGAGACATTGGTACTAAATCATGTATGATTTTCCTGTTCCCGATCCAATTGTGTAACTTGCACTTGATTTGTGTTAGGTCGGAACTCTGCTTCACATGGATGGTGAGCCTGTTCCATATACGGTGTAGTCTCTATGTTAGATACCTGTGTCTCCAGTGTGCCATGTTTATATTACAGGCAAAGTGTAGGCCTGTACAACAGCTAATGCTTGTGCTAGTTGTTTTATGGATATGCCAGAAATCCACAGTGGGGTATGGCACCATGCTGTATGGCAGGCAAACACCTCCCATCCAAAGCATGTAGGAGACAGAATACACAGATAGGGCCTTGACACAGTCTGTATAGGACATGTTACGTACACCATGTAGTGGTTTAGGGGGAACATCTGTGGATGTTACGGCTGTCGGACAGGCCTGGTTAGTTACATACCAAAGGTGCCATTGCACTCAATGATAGGTCTGATGAATGCCAAATACAATGGAACAATGGCTTCCTTGGTTTTACATGAGATGCCTTTGTTTGTAGGTTCCACAATATAGAATGATTTCCCCAATATTACCAACATGTGACAGTCAAAGGCTAGATCACTATCTATGTGTCCATAAGTCACTGACTACTGGGTCAACTGTTGGAGGTGTGCTGTCAATATGATAGTTAACAGGAGTGGATGACTTCACAAAGGATAGTATTGTGCATTTCTTTGCACTTCCTGTTCGTCCAGGACTCTGACAACTTTATGTCTGTGTCAGCCCCTTCTGAATAACATTTGTGTCAGTGTGGGATGCAATGACAGCTCCTAATTTGTAATCATCAACAAATTTAGCCAGCCAGAGACCACTGACAGTGACTGTGACTGCAGAGAAGTAAATGTCTAAAAGGAGCAGTCTGAGGAATGATTTATGAGGGAGTCCACTAGTGACTGGTCTCATTGTATTAGGGAGTCCACTGATGACTGACCTCATTGTAGAGGTGGAATCCCCAGTGCTAACTTCCTGGATCTTGTCTGTCAACCACTTGCCTATCCACTGCCTTACATACTAGTTTGTACCTAACCTCTTGAGTTTGTCAACAATGCCTGATAGGTTTATAGTGTCAAATGCCTTGTCAGAACATGGTAGGTGGAGTGAATCATTTTTCATCATCCAGTGCTTTGCTTGCCTTCTCAAATAGGTCCACCAAGTAGGGTAGGCATGATCTACCCTTGACAAATCCAAACTGGGTTTGGTTCAGTGCCTGTAGATGCACTACTGATCATTTCCAGAATAATTTGTTAATGGCTTTATATATCAGACTACTGAGACTTCCAGGTCTGTAGTCTCCAGTAGAAATTAAAAAAATAGAAGCTGAAGTTATGGAATGCCTGCAAAGTGAAGGATTTGGTGTAGAAGGTCTAACACAGGTTGCATCACACCATGATGGAATGAGTCCCCAAAGTAAGGAGAAACAGAAAAATCAGGGGACATCTGAAGAAGAAATATGGACATAGAAAGAAAAAGTGATTTAATACAGTGTAATATTTATGCAAAGGAGAAAGCAAAACTAATCAGTACAAAAGGAGCAGCACCAAAGATATTTGAAGAGAAATACAGACAAAGGAATCCGGACATGGAAAACACAATACAAAAAATAAGAAGACAAAGAGGAAAAGTAGAAACAAACATTAGAAATGGAGAAGTTAAAGAAATAGAAACTGAATTTATGGAGTACATGCAAAGTGAAGAATTCAGTGTAGATAATCTAACTCAGAAAGCACAACAACAGGACAGAGCAATAGACATCAAAATTAAGGAGAACCCAGTGGAATGGGAAGCAATGGGTCAGTTGCCATATGAAGATATTTTGGAGCCTTCCACAGGAAACCAGTATAAATGTTTGCTTGAAGTTGGACAACAATGGAAGGAACAGGAAACTGTGGAAATTCTGATGCAGTCAATGTTGAGGAGTGACAGGCCAGTGAGTTCCCATATGACAGAGCAACATATGGCACAGGATGAAATTAAAGAGAATGTGCCACAGGAAGATGCTATAGAACTTTCTAGCGAATGCCCATAGAAAATGGAGAATAAAAAGTCTGCCTTCCTTTAGAAGAAAATAAGCTAAGAGAAGAGCAGCTTGATTTAATAGAGATAGAAACATTAAGGTCAATGAAAGAAATAGAATGAAGAAGGTTAATAAAACCTAAAAAGTCAGAAGTCTAATAAAACAAATGAACACAGTAGTTAAAACTGTCCATAGAGATCCATGTGATATAGCAGAAGTAAACAGGGTATATTACTGTGCAGCTAAATTAATTACTGGTAAAGTTCTACCACAAGATCACAGAGCAGTGAAGGAAAAGAAGGGGAGAAATTGAATATTTATTTTATTTATATATCATAATGGAAGTATTGAATATAAAAAAACTATAAAGCAGTTAAGACAAGAAGTGTCAGAAATATAGACGTGATAAAAGCAATGCACAATATTATAACGGATCAGAAGCTATCATGCACTATCGCAAATAAACTAAAAATATCAGCACAGGCATAAAAACTTAGAAGATACACAGATAAATATAAAGGAAAAATACAAAATAAGCACTTTATTGATGACCCCAAAAAGTTTTATAAGGAATTGGGAAACAAGGTCAAAGGAATTGAAAGACCACCCAAAAAAGAAGAAATAGATACATTTTGGAGAAGTATTTATGGAGATCTTGTGGAACATAACAAAGATGCTAAATGGATAGAATAAGTGAAAGAAAGTATAAGAAGTTCAAAGGTTCAGGATATGAAATGGGATGAATTAACCACCAGGGAGACTGAAACAAAGTTAAGAAAAGCCTTTAATTGGAAAACATCAGGCTCAGATGCAGTACCTATCTTCTGGTTAAAAGCATTAATGTCTTTGCACAAAGATTTAGCCATGAGTAAGAACTATTTATATGTGCACCCTGAACAGACACCAACCTGGCTAACAGGAAAAACAATGCTCCTACTTAAGAGTGAACCTGCAAGCTACCCTAAAAATTATAGATCAATAACTTCCCTTCCAACTATGTATAAACTATACACCAGAATTGATGCCGACAGAGTTTATAGTCATTTAGAAGAAAACTCAATCTTGGCAATAGAACAAAGGGACAATAAAAGAAAGTAATGTGGAATAAAGTATCATCTGTTGCTAAATAAGTTAAAAATGGAGAACTGTAAAAAGGGGAACAATCTAAGTATGGCATGGATTGACTACAAAAAAGCATTTGATATTCATGGATAAAAGAGTGCTTACAAATGTATAAGATACATCCTACACTGATCAACTACATTACAGTGACCATGAAACAGTGGCAGACCACTTTGCAATTAAGCCATGATAAAGGACAAATCATTATTCCAGGGATAAAAATCCTAAGGGGATATTTCAGGGTGACTCCCTGTCACCTCTGTTATTCTGACTTGCCCTTAACCCATTAAGCTATCTACTTAACAGCTTAGAGCATGGCTATAATTCGGCTCCTAGAAAACAACAAAGTGTAAAGACTTCTCATCTTCTCTTTGTCAATGATTTAAAACTGTATAACTCATCAGATGAGGAACTGAAAGAGCAACTGCAAGTAGTCAAAACCTTTTCAGATGATATAAGAATGTCATTTGGTCTTGATAAGTGTGCAAATGCAACCTTTAAAGCAAGAAAACTGTAGCACCAAGAAAACATCAGTTTGTGACAAGAATGTGAAATAAAAGAACTTGAGCAAGCTAGAGTGTATAAATATTTGGGAATTGATGAAGGCTCAACAATAAAACATGAACAAATGTGAATAAAACAGGAATATTTCAGAAGACTTAAATTAATCCTGAAAACAGTGTTGACATCTAGGAACAAAATTCAAGCTATAAACCAATTTGCTCTTCCTGTCCTAACTTACAGTTTTGGAGTGACTGATTGTCTCCAAAACGTGTTGGATAGATTATATAGGAAAACAAGAAGGATGCTTCATGCTCACCAAATGTTTTATAACAATCAGTGCATACCAAGATTATATATTTCCCATTTTGAAGGAGGTGTGATCCTCAAAATTGATTACATGTATAGAGCTGCAAGCATGGGACTGCACACACATCTGCTGACCTCACAGGACCCAAATGTAGTGAAAGTTTTGAAACATGAGGAGAATAAATCTAAGATGACTTCCCTTCTTAGTCTAGCAGAAGCATATCGACGTCAGGCAGGAACAGAACAGAAATCAAACCAGAAGCAGATAAAAATCAGGTGGCAACTGAATGTGCCAACCCCCCCCCCCCAAAAAAAAAAAGGATATAAGGTGAAGAATCAGATGAAAAGGCAAGAAGTGCAGAAAATGCATAAATATAGTTGAAGTATAGAAAACTTCTGGAAGAACCTCATGTTGATCAAGACTAAATGCAGGAATGGTTAAGGAGAGGCAAATTCATACCAAAAGATGAAAGGTTAATATTGGTGGCCCAAGATAGCTGGCTACACACACACATTGGTTTACAAAGTCCATTGAACATGTGGGAGAAACAGAGAAATGTACATTTTGTAAAACAGAACAGGAAACAGTCGCTCACCTTATTGCTGGTTATGACCTACTAATGGAAGAAGGTCTATATATTGAAAGGTATAATAATGTGGCAAGACTGTTGCACTTGGGATTGTGCAAACATTATGGTACTAAAGTAGCTGAAAAATACTGGAAATATGAGCCAGACAGCATCATAGAAAATTATGAAGTCTATATCACATGGGATCACCCATTATCAACAGTTCTAAAGATAGATGTGAGAAAACCAGATATAGTGATCCATGAAAAGAAGACAAAAGTAGCATTGATCATTGAAATCACTACACCCATTGACTTCAGTGTCTTGTGTACAGAGTCCTAAAATATCTGGATTTGCAGGCAGAAATGAGAGCAATGTGGAAGAAAGATACCCAGACAGTTCCAATAGCAGTAGGAACAATGGGTCTTATAAAAAATAATCTATAATCATATTTAGATATGTTACCAATACATGTAACTCCATATGAACTGCAGAAGGAGTCATTACTGGGCACATTACGTGTGCTGCAAAGAGCACTTTTGGCTGAGATCAAGGAGTGAAACAGTGCTAATTTCATGAATTTTAATTGTATTTTGACTTAGGAATGGGGTCCATTCCTGTCATGGTAATAGAAATCCAAAAGACTTGGAGAAATTAAAAAGGGATAAGGCATGTTGGGATATTCTTTGGCCCATTGATGCAATGTACTTGGACTTAGAGAGAGAGCATTAAGGACTTGATCCCAAGTGATAGTAGGTGTAATTATATTTGATGGTATTTCCTGATGGAAGGTTGAGGGGGAGAGAGTGGTAATGTTGGGGGCCAATTGAAGAGCCAGGAGGTTTGCTATATCATCTGCCTCATTATATATGGTTCCAATTACAATGAGATATACACACTATTGTGTCTTACTTCTGTGGTTGCAAACATAGCTAAAGTATGCTTTGTGGTTGTCCTTGGCCTGGGAGTCCGAACTTACATCAAATCTGGCTGTTGTAGACTTCATTTGATCTCTGATTTATTTGTTTACTTTAAGAGTGCTTGTATCCTGCTGTGTGCTGCACCAATATGTTTTGCCATGAGTGTCTTCCTTCTGTTATACAGCCTATCGACTCTGTGATCCAGTCAGGGTGACTTGATTTTGAGTAAGGTCTGTATTTCTCCCTGATGGGTACGACTGCATTTATGCAGCTAGTAACATGCTTGTGCAGGGTTTCTGTGAACATGTCTGCATAGGCTGCAGTGTTCTCAGTGTTTATGACAGCTTGAGATTTGGACAGTGTATCACCTAATAGTTGGAGGTCAGCGCTACGGTAATTTCTGAATATTCCATGTGTAGATGGGGGTCTATGTTTTATTTCTGCTTCAAAGGAGACCAGTTGTGTTTGGACCTTACCAGGGAAGACATTAAAGTATGGGGTGTGCATGACTCTGCCATATTGCTGAGGCCCACATCCACTATGGTTGCTCCCCTGGTTGGTGCACTAGCTATCTGGTCCAGGTAGTTACTGTTTACAAAATCCAGAAATCTCTGTTCCTGTATGTTTGGTGTCATATAGGATTTCCAGTTAATAGTGGGATGCTGCAAGTCACCCATGCATATGGTATTGTGTGGGATGGCTAGTGTTTCCAATATGTTTAAATACATGATATATGTTTCCTGATCCATGGGGGGGGGGGGGGGTTACAGCCTGCATGATGTAGTATTGGATTTGACCTATTGTGATTTGAACTAGATGCAGCTCAAGTGCATTGTCCTGTTTGACCAGCCTTGAGGTATCTTTAGTTCTGATGTACATAGAGACACCTCCACCTTTAGTTCCTGCCTGCAAAGTAGCTGGTCTAACTGTGTGGAAGACATAATAAACTTGCACTGTTGTTGTGCTGTCTGCTGCTTTAAGTCATGTGTCATTGACTGCACAGATGTCTTCTGAGAGCTGAAATAGTATATGTAAGTATAGCCTAGGGAGGTATGTCACAGGTCATGTACTTACACATGGACTATGACTGGGTCATATCATTGGATCATAGGAACTTAGTAGGATAATGGCCCTAGGGCCCTTACAAGTTTAGTTAAGGTCTACCCTTACTTCCACAATCAGCAACAATTGCCCCTGTCCAAGAGGGATGCAAGTGGAACCCCCTGGGGTGATTTTACAGTTACACATCCAATTGTCCAGTCTACGTTTGAAGAGGACCAAGGTGGTGCTCTATTTGACATGAAATGTGAGTGAATTCCAAAGTTGTGGTAACCTCTGGGAGTCAAATCTGACCCTCCAGCATGTTGTATTACTGTCACATAGCAGGCTAAGGTGTATACAGTGAGCAACCCGTGTACCATTTGATTTGTGGATAGGCAGTATTTCCAATAAAGCCTGGTCCCAGATTGCCTTATATAAAAAGCATAAATCTCCTCTGAGTAGTCTGCATGAAATAGAATACAGTGACAGTGAATTCAGATGATCCACATAAGACAGATGCTAGAAACTTTGAATTATTCTTGTGAGAAACCTTTGTGGTTTCTCCAATTGCTGCAGGTGCTTGCAAATGTGCATACCAAAAGAGACATTCAATTCCATTATTGGCCTGATGAGGGGAGAGTGCAGAGAGAGGTTATAACTACTTTTACTCTTCTGGGTGCAATGGCCTTACTTATGAGATGAGCAATATAGAATGCCCTTTTTACCACTGTGGCGACATGGTGATCAAAGGTACGATTACTGTCAACCTGTGTGACCAGGTCTTTCACCAGTGAGTGAATACATAAGGTTGTTTTATTGATATGTGAGTTAGCAGTAATATATCACACTTACTGAGGGGGACGTTGATACAGTTTTGTTGCATTAAGGTTAAGGCCATGGGTTTGGCATCAATCATTTGTGTGTGTAAGACCCTCTTGTAGGATGTTAACATCATTTGGAGCTTCTATGACCACTCCCAGTTTGCAGTCATCAGCAAACTTTGTCAGCCACAGACCTTTAATTTTAGCTTGTACTTTGGGGAACTACATTCCAAACAGTAGAGTTCCAGGACAGATCCCCGTGGAACAACACTGGTTACAGGTCTGCTGTTGGAGGTGGATTCCACTATTTTCACTCTATGGGTTCTATCAGTGAGCCAGTAAGTGACCTATCTAATGATATAATGTTTGATATCTAGCTAGGTGACTATGTCAATGATGCCTGAGTGGTGGTAGTTTCAAATGCCTTGGCTATGTCTAGGTAGGCTGTATGCACAGATTTCCCCTCATCAGGGTCCTTGGTGACTATCTTAAAGAAGTCCACAAGGTTTCACAGGCATTATTTCCCTTTGAAAAATCAAATCTGACGAGGGGCAGCTGTTTGGAGCTTACCAATATCTTTGTTGATAAGGTCCATGATGATTCACTCCATGGTGTTGCAGATAAGGCTACTCAGGCTTATAGCTCTATATTTTCCAGGGTCAGTGGAAGCACCACCTTTATGCAAGGGAATAATGGTGGTCATTTTCCATTCATCAGTGACAAAGACAGTGCTTCGACTATGTTTGAAATGAGTACCCAATGGTGTTGCTAATTCCTGTTGAAGGATAGGTAGGATGCAGCCTGGGATGTTATCAGGTCCCATAGATGCCATGTGTTTGGCCTTAGAGAGGGCAGTTATGACTTGCTCTTTAGAGATACAAGGTAGGGGACAGGTGGTATGTATGTCATTGGGTACATGTGGTGGGGACAGGGGGTTGAGGTATTCACAGAACCTGCCAGCTGACAGGTGAGCTATGTCCGTAGGCTCAGTGTATATGCTATATTAACTACCACTTTGGCACAGATCTGGCCCTGTCCTTTTGGGTGATAGATGTAACTAAATAACTCCTTTTGCTTGTCCTTTGTGGAAGAAGCTCATTTGAATTCATAGTTTGCTTGTGAGGACTTCACAAGAGCTCTTAATGGCTTGCTTAAGCTGCGAAGGGAGTGTTTCCAGTTTAGGACTCACTCCCTCTTATTCTTACACAGCTATTTTACCCCCTTATTGTAAAGCCTGTTAATGGCAGTTGCCCATCCGGCAGGTTTGCTCTTCCTTGCAGAGCTTGTTTTGGTCCTATCAGGTATGGTCGAGTCAATGCAGTTAAACAGGTGTTTATATGACACATTGATGAAGACCTGGCCATTCTTGCCAGTTCTATCTGGGGGTGCAGTGCAGCTATCTATACCATTCTGGATGAGGTAATTATGTGATTTGGAGAAGTGTATTAGTTTATTTGATGTTTGGGGGGGGGGGCATGTGATACTCAGTTCACATGTGACTGACTTGTGGTCAGATCTCACTAGGGATGACCTCATAGTGAGGGTGCTAGAGTGGCATCTCATATTGGTAAGCATCAGATCCAGGATGTTGACATCCATTGTGGGGGTGTCAACCAACAGGTCAAGTGTAGTGGAGTGAATGAAGCTGAGAAACCTTTAAGCAAATGAGTTACACCATGAGTAATTTACCCAAGTTAATGGATGGGTATTTAAAGTCGCCTAAAGGCAGGGTGTTTGGATGTATGTTGATAGACTCAAGTAAATCCAAATAGGCAGAGTGGTTGCCCTGATCCACAGAGAGGGGTTATGTATCCGGCAATGACTTGAATAGGTGTCCTACTAACAGTTAATTGCACCTGAAGTATTCTCAGGGAATCCTACTGTGTAACCAGTCTGGATGTGTATTCATCTGTAATGATTATGGAAACACCGCCTCCTTAAATTTTCATGCCTTAAGTTTGTTGTCTGAACATGTGGAAGGCGGTGTTGTCTGATATGGTTGGGGTGCTCTCCAGAGCCATAAACAAGGTCACCATGACTACACAAATGTGTAAGTCTTCCAATGTGAGGACTGCTTCCAGTGAGTGCAGTTTCATGTTAAAACACCTAGCATTTAACAGCATAAGCTTGAGGTTGTTGTAATATGTAGTTTTCACATCTTGGATTTGTGTTCTTGAGACACTGCCTAAAAAGGTCACTATGGGGGTGGCATGAGCCTTGGCTAGTAGCCGAAATCCCAGGGGTGACAGGTGAAGACCATGTCAGGCAAAGCATCAGGGTTTGCTGATCATGTCATCCCAGGCTGACAGATACTGTATCACCTTAGAATGACACCAAAACCTGAGGTAATTATTGAAATCAATCATTTTTCATTTGTACTGAGGCATTATCCTAGGTGAATGTAAAATGCAGCTTAATGCAGTTCAGTCATGTCTCTTTACATATAGTCCAGAGAGGTACATCTCAAGTTATTCACACCAACATGGACTATGACAGTCACAATGGTACCTGTTTAGGGATACATGAGTGCATGTGTGATGTGATGGATCTTGTCACCCAACAGACAGCTGACTGTGACTTCCTCCTTATCCAGCCTGGTGAGAAGGACATCTGTATGTCTCACAATGGAATTCCATATCAGTAATATGCTTGTTTTAATCTTTTGCCTTAAGGGCTTGACGAGTGAGAGACTGGAGCGAGAACTAACTTGTGTGTTGCATTCTGCAGTGGACATATTGTGTGTAGCATGCTTATGTTTATGTTTGTGAGGTCTCTGGGGTTTATGTATGTTTCTGGTGAGGACCTCTGCATAAGTAGGTATGTGTGATGTGGGTTTGGGTGAAGTAGGATGTGAGGTGTGCATGGTGACAACCTGCTCATTGTCATATGTACTAACTGGTGTGCAAGAGAGCATGTATTCCAGACTGTTAATATAGTTGGATCTCTATCATGTTGAGTTTGTGTTACATGTGGTCCAATGACATGAGCGTGTACATAATGTGGCAGATCAGAGCTCCTGATAAGCAAGTGACCGTGCAGTTCTCCTTACTCAGCTTGGTGAGAGGGACATAAGTGTATCTCACAATAAAGTCTGTGATGATTAGAATGTTGGATTGTGTGTCAATTTGCCTCATGGGCTTATAGGTTGGTCCTCCATGAGATGTAGCTCTATGTGTTGATATGTGTGTTGGTTTTACAGAGTGCATATGGGGCTGCTGAGGGTATTTGTTATCTGGACTTTCTCTATGAAGTCTTTGTGATTTATGAAGGTTACATGTCAGTACCTCAGCTCATGTTTGCTTTGAATTTTGTGTGATGGGTGCAGCATGTGTAGCACTGAGTACCTTACTGACATTATGTGTACTTTTATGTGAGAGCTTTGCCTCCAGTGACATTGTGTATATATACATCTCTCACATATCATGTCAGTATGTTTGAGAATTAAGTGGTTGTCGGTAAACATGAGGTGATTTCTACATTGCCTCAGGATGCCCATATCACCAAGGCAGTAAAGGTCACAGTGGGAACCTCATATCCATGGCAACATATCCTTTTTTATTGATTAAATAGTTGCATTGAGAATATCACTCTGTGTCATGGGTATCTGTTTCGCAGCTATGGGGATAGTGCTTGTCACTGCATGCTGGTTGTCCTGTGTGCAGCTTGGTATTGGAGTTAATTCCACCATGGTTTCCAAGAAAAATGTCACCCAATGTGTCTGGGTATGTACAGAGCACTGCCAAACACTGGAGGTGAAAATAATATATACACTCAGTAAAGTTAAGGATGGAGTATTTAGGCAGTTATTCTGAAGTTAGACACTAATCAAGCAGTGTTTACTGACAACAATTACCTTGTGAAGATTGCTGGAAAAAGGGGAGACACCTGAGTTGCTGCTGCCTGGCTACTACTTTGCTGGTCTCACCACAGCCTCACTCTTCTGGGATACAAAGATCCTATTCTTTTTCTCTCACCAGAAGCAAAATGTTAGCACCAAGCTCAAGATAAGAAGCAGGCCACAGCCTGTTTGTTGATCCACACACTTGTCCCAGATGATGCAATGCTGTGTAGGCTTGTTGTAGCCTTTTCCAGGTAGCTGCCTTGATTAGCAATCAGACTAAGCATTTGACTTTTGCATGTATTATGCATTGGATTCCAAGGCTCATGGGATTTGACTAGGGTACTGACCTGATGATGATTAGGAGCACAGCTGCTGCATCACAAAATAATGCTCAATGGCAGGTGATATAGATGCTCAAGGTTGCTTTATCAAGCTCCACAGTGGCAGTGATCCATGCTAGGTAACAGTTTCACAGCAATTCATGCAGTCTGCCCTTCAACAGTGTAATGGTGGTGATCTGTGTGACATGGATGTGAGGCCTACTGTAGAGGAGTGGCCACCTTTGGGCAATGTTTCTGTCAATCCCACATGTCCTAGGTATGTCATACTGTACATTTATGTTCCCGGAAAACAAAACTGTGTTCCCACATCATTTCACACAACATCCATTTGCTGTCTGGTTGTTTGACAGGCATTGTAGACTTGCAAGGGCAAAGTACTTACTGCAAAGTGGAGCAAGCTTTCTGTGCATGCACGGACATCCACATCTTCATGGCAAGAGTGCCTACAGAGAGTGTGTTTGAGGCTGTAAACCCCAAGGGTGTAGCACCATGACCCTTACTTTGCTGGAGTTGTACATTGTCACATTTGTAAGTATGCTATTGTGACCCTGCTTAATAACAGGATTATAGTTCATGCAAGAGCCACATGCCTGGCAAAACAGCATAATCAATCTACCATTTTATCCCACACTGTCAAGTACTGTTTTACCTTTGAGCGACACCATAAAGGTAATAACATGTTTCATTTAAGCATCTGTCAGGCCACTGCCCAACCATGGCTTGTTGTGATGTATTCACAAGCAATAATCTATTGCTATTGGCATTATCAATGACTGTTGAAGAAGTGTGGACAGTATCCCCAACCCTGTACTCCTACTCCACACAAACACAATGTGTGAGAGATGCAACTATATTAAAAACCTTGAATCCATGCTTTTTCACACACCAGTCAGTACATATGACAATGCGTGGGTTGCCAACATGCACACCTTATCTTCTACTCCACTCAAACCTACATTACACATAACCACATATGTGGAGGTCCTTACCAGAAACATACCTAAACACCAAACACCTCAAAAAAGCAAAACACAAGCATGCGACACATAAAACTACCTCTGCAGAACACAGTACACATAATAGCTCACACACCACTGTCTCACCAGTCAAACCCTCAAGGTAAAACACAAAATCAAACATATTACTCATAGGTGATTACATCATGAGACACATTGATATCCCTCTCACCAGGCTACATAAGGGAAAGGTCATGGTCAGCTATCTGTGAGGTGCCAGGATACACCATATCACACATGCACTCAAGTCTATCAACAATAGGTACTGTTATGACTATATCATAGTTCCTGTTGGTATGTACGACTTGAGACGTATCTCTCTGGATTGTATGAAAAGAGACATGAATGAGCTCTCAGACTATGTGTCTCAGACAGATATGCCCTTGGGCTTCAGCTGCATTTTACCTTCAGCTAAGATGATGCCTCAATACAAACATGAAAAGATTGACTTCAATAATTGGTTAACATCTGATGTCATTCTAAGGGGATCCACTATCTCTCAGCCTATGATGACATGCATAACAGACCTTGAAGCTTTGACAGTGATGGTCTTCATTTGTCACTCCTGGGATTTCAACTACTGGCCAAGATTCTTGCCACCCCCATACTGCCCTTTTTAGGTGGTGTCTCAAGGACAACATTTCCAATGTAAAACCCCATCAAAGTTATGCTGCTTACTGCTATGAGTGCCAACAAGAAACTGCACTCACTGGAAGCTGTCCTCACCTTGGAAGACACAGACATTTGTACAGTCACACCACAGCCATAACAGGCTACACCTCCTTCCACACGTTCATACCTCAAACTGAAGATGTACAAACTAATGGAGGCTGTGTATAAATATTCATTAAGGATACATATCCAGATTGGTTAAAGTATGATTCCCTGAATACACTTCAGGTGCTATTGATTATTTGTAGGGCACCTGTTTAAGTCATTGCCAGCTGCAGGAGGCCCTCCATGAATCAGAACACCCACTCTGCTTATTTGGATCTACTTGAGTCTATCAAGATACATCCGAACACCATGGTTGTGGGTAACTTTAACTACCTACTGACTGGGTAGATTACTCGTGGTCAAACTCATTTGCCCAAAGGCAACTCCTTAACTTCATTAACTTGAATGCCCTGGACCAGCTGGTTGACACCTCCACAAGGGGAGCCAACATACTGGATCGGGTGCTTACCAATATGGGGACCACCATAGCACCCCCACTGTGAGGTTCTCCCTGGTGATATCCAACTACAAATTGGTCTCACTCCAAGTATTTCAACTGACACCCCCTTTCTTGCAGCAAATAAACTAAAAAAACTTCACCAAAACAGATTATAACCTCATATGAGATGGTATAAATAACTTCACTGCACCTCCCCGCTCAGATGGAGCTGTCAACTATGCCGAGCTATACACCAGTGCTTTATACAAACACCTGCATAACTGCATTAACCAGGCTTTACCTGATAGGAACAAAACAAGCTCCTCATGGAAGAGCAAGCCTGTTTGATGGATAACTGCCAATAGCAGGCTTCAAAATAAAAAGAAGACATTGCTTTGTAAGAGTAGAAGGGAGGGAGGGAGCTCCCCTAAACTGGAAACACTCCCTTCTCAGCTTAAACAAGCAAATAAGAGTTGTTGTGAAGTCCTCCAAAACAAAGTCCAAATTAGCCTCCTCCACAAAGGACAACCACAAGACATTCTATAGTTACATGTGTAACCTAAAAGGAAAGGTCCAGATTTGTGCTGAACTCATAGTTGACAATGCCACATGTACTGAGCCTGTAGACATAGCTAATCTGTTGGCTGACAGATTCTGTGAAAACATCACTCACCTGTCCCTACCACGCATACCCTGTGACATCCCTACCACCTGCCCCCTATCTTGTATCGCTAAAGAGCAGGTGGAAATTGTTCTCACTAAGGACAAAGACACAGCATCTATGGGACCTGATAACATCCCAGCCTGTGTCTTACATGGGCTGCAACATGGATTAGTAACACCACTGGGAACTCTTTGCAATCATAGTGTAACCACTGGCTTCATCCCAGCTGACTGGAAAATAGCCAGTGTTATTCCCTTGCACAGAGGTGGTGCATCCACTGACCCCAGGAACTACAGACCTATTAGCCTGACTAGCCATATCTGCAAGGCCATGGGGCAAATCATCATGGACCTTATCAACAGAGATATTGGTAATCTCCAAACTGTTGACCTTAGACAGTTTGGCTTTGTCAAAGGCAGATCACGTCTGTTAAACCCGGTGGACTTCTTTGAGACAGTCACCAAGGACCTGGATGATGGGAAATCTGTGCATACAGTCTACCTGGACTTAGCCAAGGCATCTGACACTATCCCCCACTCAAGCATCATTGACAAACTCACCCAACTAGGCATCAACCCTTATATCATTAAAGGTGTTGTTAACTGGCTCACTGATAGAACTCGTATAGTCAAAGTAGGGGAATCCACCTCCAATAGTAGAGATGTAACCAGTGGTGTTCCACAGGGTTTAGTCTTGGGTCCTGTACTGTTTGGAATCCATTTCTCCAAAGTACATGCACAAAGTAAATGTCTGTGGCTGACAAGGTTTGCTAATGCCTGCGAACTGGGAGCGGTAATAGAATCTCCAAATTATGTCAACATCCCACAAGAGCATCTTACATGAACAAATGATTGTTTCCAAAGTCATGTCCTTAAACTCAATGCAAATACATGCATTAGGTTCATAGGTTCATAGGTTAGTACTAAGCTAACTGCCCTTGCGAGCCATTTTAAGCCTAGCCAGTTATCTCTTGTGAGACTGAAACTATGCACCTTGTGTTTGTAAGGCAAACACCTTAACCATTAGGCCACCCTCCCAGCCCCTTATTCCTTTCCATAACAGTGATGTTTCTGCCAAGTACCACATCAACAGCAACACCCTAGGTACATACTCAGGGGTGAGAGACCTGGGCACACAGGTTGATAGCTACCTTACCCTAGATCGCCATGTCCCCACAGTTTTAAGAAGGGAATTCTATCTTGCTCATGTCATAAGTGAGGGCATTGTCTCCAGAAAAAGATGAAGTAACCCCCATGAACTCTTCTCTCATCAGACCAATATGTGAGTGCAATGGCCCTTTTGGTATGTACCTTTCAAAGCACCTGAGGCAATTGGAGACCACAAAGGTTCCTCACAAGGGAAATTCAAGACTTCAGTATCTGTCATATGGGGATCATCTGAAATCACTGTCACTTTACTGTGTGTCACACACACTACTCAGCTACAATGCAATCTGTGACCCTGCTTTATTGGAAATGCTGCATATCCATAAGTCAAATGATACACTGGTTACTCTCTATAAAGACCTTAACCTTGTATGTGACATTAATAATATCCGCTGGAGGGAGAGATGTGTCTACCAGAATTTAACAATCCTTTGGAAGAGACTCCAGGTCATGTCCAATAGGGCACTTCATTGGCCCTCTTCAGATGCAATCTGTATGATTGGATGGGTGACTGTAATTTAACCATGGATGTTCCACCTGTATCCCTCTTGGACAGGGGCAACAGGTGCTGATCATGTAAATAAGGGTAAGAACTTGGCTAGGATTGTAAGAGCCCTAGGACCATTAGCCTAGTAAATTGTAATGATCCTATGATCCCAAAGGCAAGATGCAAGCACTCGAGGCCCTTCTCAGTATGGGGAACATCGATGTCTGTGCTGTGACTGAAACCTGGTTCAAGGCTCCCGAGAGCACCCCGGCACTATCAGGTTTTACCTCATATCATGCGTTCCGGCCCCAAAATCCGGACAACACCAAGAAAGGAGGGGGGGTGTCTATATTCATCAAGGACACCCACACCTCAAGGTTGGTGGCAACGCACGATGCATCAGAGACCATCCAGGTGCAATTAACCATAGGCAAGACTGCCCTGCAATTTGTAGCATGTTACAGGCCACCCTCTCAATCTCAGGAACCTCACATAGCTTTCCTGAAAACACTGGAGGGGATAAATGTATCTCCAAACACCATCATACTAGGTGACTTCAACTACCCGAATATAGACTGGGATCACTACTCAAGCCCCAACACTCTAGCCCAAAGGTTCCTAGAGTTCATAAACTCAAATGCCATGGAACAACTAGTCACCATCCCCACAAGAGGAGAAAACATACTAGATCTCATCATCACAAACATGGGGTCACAATGTTCAACACCGGAAGTATACCCCTCACTGGTGAGATCAGACCATAAACTAATCTCACTGGAAGTCCACACCCCCCCCACCTGAGATAAAAAAGACCACAGTGAAGAAATTCTCAAAAGCCGACTTCACACTTCTAAAGACTGGTGTGGTCTCTTTTAAGGCCCCCGAGCCTGCAGAAACCATTACTCAAGCCGCTGAATCACTTACAAATGCCTTCTACCAGCACCTACAGGACTGCATGGATCAGGCAATCCCAAACAAAACAAAGACTCTTTGTACCAAAGGCAAGCGTCCAGTCTGGTGGACCCCAGCCATAAACAAGCTCTACAACAAAAGGAGGAAGCTACTACAAGATAGAGCAAAATCCTTAAAAGGGAAGACACCCTTGATCATTATAAGTAAAAAACTAAGATCTCTCATAAAATCATCCAAGGCAAATTTTGAGAGAAAAGTCGCTAAGGACTCAAAAGACAATTATAAGGCCTTCTTTAGCTATGTTAGAAACCAGGGAGGAAATTCCCAGATATGCTCAGAATTAGTTCAAAATGATGTAAAAATTACTGAACCTACAGACATTGCCAACATACTGGCTGACAGGTTCAGTGCAAACGGGTGGCCCAAAAGGTGAGATATCTATACCAGAGGATTGTAGCCCCCCAAACATCTCTAACGCTCAGGTGAGAACTGCTCTCTCCAAGGCAAAAAACACAGCATCCATGGGACCAAATGGTGTCCCCGGTTGTGTGCTCCATGAACTCAATGAGGAATTAAACCCGCAGTTAGGGCAGCTGTTTAATCTTAGCCTCACCTCAGGATACATGCCCAAGGAGTGGCGTACGGCAACTGTGGTCCCACTTCACAAAGGCGGTGCCTCCACCGACCCTGGAAATTACCGGCCCATCAGCTTGACAAGCCTGATCTGCAAAGCTATGGAGAGGATCATAATGGAACTCATAAATAAAGACACAGGGGACTTGCAGACTTTGGATCCGACCCAGTTTGGCTTTGTCAAAGGCAGATCATGCCTTTTAAACTTGGTTGACTTTTTCGAAACAGTCACCAAGGCCATTGATGAGGGAAAGGCAGTCCATACAGCCTACCTTGACCTGGCAAAGGCTTTCGACACAATACCCCACTCAGGTATCATTGAAAAACTCATCAGCTTAAATGTAAACCCATACGTCACAAGATGGGTTGCAAACTGGCTAAGTGACAGAACCCACAGGGTCAGAGTTGCTGGCGCCATGTCAGACTCAAAGCCTGTCACAAGTGGTGTCCCACAGGGCTCAGTCCTGGGCCCACTCCTGTTCGGCATCTACTTTTCAGAAGTACAAGCAAACACAGGAGGGTTATGGCTGACAAAATTTGCAGATGACTGCAAACTGGGCTCCATAGTTGAGAACACATCTGACACAGATATCCTTCAGAAGGGTCTTATAGAAATGGATAACTGGTGCCAGAGCCATGGCCTAAAGTTAAACGCCAAAAAATGCGTAGTCATACCCTTCAGGAAAAACAAGGTTACCCCTAGCTACCATATAGGTGGCAACCCACTAAGCACAGAAGAGGTTATCAGGGATCTGGGGACCCAGGTTGACAGTAATCTTTCGTTTGACACTCACGTTGCCAAAGTAGTTAGGAAGACCTTCTACATTGCCCACCTGATCATGAAGGGATTCACATCTAGATCAAGGGAGGTCATCGTCCCCCTGTACTCATCAGACCAATGATTGAGTACAATGCCCCATTCGGAATGTATCTGACATGACGCCTGCAGCAACTGGAAAGGCCCCAAAAGTTCCTCACCAAAAGGATAAAGGGTCTCAAAAATATGTCTTATGCTGCCCGACTGAAGGAACTCCAGCTCTATTCTGTCACTTACTGTCTGCTCAGAGGTGACCTGTGCCTGACATACAAGGCCATGTCCAACCCAGAATTGATGAACATGCTTCACCTCAAAAAATCTAGATCCCTCAGAACTACAAGGGCGGGAGACTTAAACCTTGACACGGTTATTAATAGGACGTGCTGGAGGGACAGATTTATCACCCAGAGACTCCCTATGCTGTGGAACAAAATCCCGGTACATGTGAGGCAGAGCACCTCGCTGGCTTTGTTCAAGAGAAATCTTGACCAATGGATGGGAGATCGCAGATATACCCCAGGGATTATCTCAGTGTCACTGCTTGACAGAGGCACAGCAAAATAATGGGCATAGTATCCTCCAAACTAAAGGGGTGGCGAAAGCCACAAAAGTCTGGGCTAGGCTTATAGATGCCCTTGGGCAGATAGCCTAGTATGAACCTATGAACCTATGAACCTAACCTATGATGTAAAATGCTCTGACTAACATCCACACACCTACTTGAACACAGTGAGAATAGCACCACTACCTATTTATGTTCACATAACACTGCATAGCACACACACAGTTGGCTAGAGTGCACTTAGAATCCCTACCTATTTAGTCTTATACACTATAGGTCACGGCACTTAATACACATGCCACAGCTTAAGTCTGACATTCATATGGCTTAAGGTACTCTTATGGTAGATGACATCAACAGACCTTGTGGAGGACAGGAGTTTGGAGGACTGCATCCCCTGCTAGGCCCAAAACAGTGAAAAACTCTGCCTGCTTGTAAGTCAGTGTAGAATTCATATTTGTGTTTTTAGGAAGATGCACATACACACAGGAGCACATCAGGTGGGCTGGAATAAGATTAGAACCCCTACCTATATGATCTTACACACTACAGATCACAGTACTCTACAAACGTGCTATTACTTAAGTCCCACATCAACATGGCTTTAGGTACTCTTTTGGTAGATGACATTAGCAGGCCTTGTGGAGGACATGAGTTTGGAGGCCTGCGTCACCTGCAAGGGCCAAAATGTGCCAAACAATGCCACTTCTAAAGTCAGTGTGGTATTCACACTTGCGCTTTGGGGAGATATATACACATACAAACATGCCAAGTAGCTTGGAGTGAGATTAGAACCCCTATCTATCTAGTCTTACACAGTATAGATCACAGTACTTTACACACATGCCACAGCTTAAGTCTGACATTAATATGGCTTTAGGTACTCTTATGGCAGATGACATCAGCAGGCCTTGTGAAGGATGAGAGTTTGGAAGCCTCTATCAACTGCAAGGTCCAAGAAGTGCAAAATAATGCCTGTTTTGAAGTCACTGTGGTATTCACACTTGGGGATATATATATATATATATATATATATATATATATATATATATATATATATATATATATATATGTGTGTGTGTGTGTGTATATATATATATATATATATATATATATATATATATATATATATATATACACACACACACACACACACACACACACACACACACACACCCCAAGTGGGCTGAAGTGAGATTAGAACCCATACTTATCTAGTGTTGCACATTATGGATCACAGTACTTAATGCACATGCCACAGCTCAAGCCTACTTTATAGATGGCTGCAGGTGAAGTAATCCTAGAGAACATAAACAAGCCTTGTGTTGAACAGCTTTGGAGAACTGCAGAGTCACATTGCTTCCTACTGTCATCTGCAGCTAGTAGCCTAACTGTTAGAAAGCTTTTTGTAGTTTTGCTATGTGACAACACCTGTATTGGGCATATATGTCTGTTTGCATATTGATGGGCAAGCCTGTGGCAAAACTATATTAGCCTTGTCAATGAGTGTGAATACAACATAATACAGGTTTACTACTGAAATGTTGGATGGCATTCACACAAACTGGGAATGGTCAAAAAGCTAATTTCCAGTTCATGGAAGGTCAAATTGAACATGGTCAGCTCCACAACAGCAAATGCTAGTGTACATTTGATGTTGTGAGGTTGACATTCTATCTGGAGATCACGGTACAGTGGGGATTGGGAAATGTACCCATTTCCTCACTGTAGTGTGATTGTGGAGTTTGTATATATAGCTAGCAGGAGGTGTGGGGGTGCAAAGGGGGATATCTGCCCCTGTAAAACATTACTTGGGAGTGGCTGGAAGGCAAGGTAGGCTGGGTAATGTCAACTTTGTCGAATGGGATGCATCGACATTACCAGTTTTGTTATTGTTGCCTG
The DNA here is from genome assembly GCF_019279795.1 of Protopterus annectens. Taxonomy (NCBI): domain Eukaryota; kingdom Metazoa; phylum Chordata; order Ceratodontiformes; family Protopteridae; genus Protopterus; species Protopterus annectens. The sequence continues at coordinate 593,723,712 of NC_056733.1, read as the reverse complement.
TGCAATGTTTTTATTTTTAGTGTTTTTTTTGATGACGTGATCACTCAACAGCATCTGTTTTGGGATTTCAGTAGTAAACCTGTAATACATTATGTAACTTGTTCATTTGTTGATGTATGTGTGATGAAATTCAGCAGACACAGGGGGCTGTAGTGAATGTGGGTGTTGTTGCTGCTGTAGATACAAACATATGGCTTGGCAATATATGCATGTATTCATATAAAATGCCATATATTTTCAAGGTTTTCATATGTTGTCTTAGGGAGACATGGTATGACATACCAGTTTCCCCCCCTCCCCCCCAAAAGAGCAAGTATCTATCCCGGCAGAGGGCTGCCTCCCAAACATCTCAGATGCTCAGGTGAAGGCTGCCCTCTCCAAAGCAAAAACACTGCTTCCATGGGACCAGGTGGCGTCCCAGGTTGCGTCCTACATGAACTACAAGAGGAACTAATCCCTCAAATAAAACAGCTATACAATCTCAGCCTCACTACAGGATATGTGCCCACAGAATGGCGTACAGCAACAGTGGTCCCACTCCACAAAGGTGGGGCCTCTACGGACCCATAAGCCTGACTAGCTAAGTCTGCAAGGCTATGGAGAGGATCATCATGGAGCTCATAAACAAAGACATTGGGGACCTACAGACACTAGATCCTACCCAGTTCGGCTTTGTCAAGGGCAGATCCTGCCTTTTGAACCTGGTTGACTTCTTTGAAACAGTCACCAAAGCCATAGATGAAGGGAAGGTAGTCCACACAGCCTATCTGGACCTTGCAAAGGCATTTGACACAATACCCCACTCGGGCATCATAGATAAGCTATCCAGCTTAAATATAAACCCCTATGTCACAAGATGGGTCGCAAACTGGCTCAAAGACAGAACCCACAGAGTGAGAGTTGCTGGAGCCTTGTCAGACTCGAAACCGGTCACAAGTTGCGTCCCACAGGGTTCTGTCCTGGGACCACTCTTGTTCGGTATATACTTTTCCGAGGTACAGGCAAACATGGGAGGACTATGGCTCACCAAGTTCGCAGACAACTACAAACTGGGTGCCATAATCAACTCTCCAGCTGACACAAACATCCTTCAAAAAGGTCTCTTAGAGACAGATAACTGGTGCCAGCACCATGGTTTAAAGCTAAATGCCAAAAAATGTATAGTCATACCCTTTGGCAAAAACAATATGCCCACAAATTACCACATAGGCAGAAACCCATTAAGCACAGATAAAGCTATTAGGGACCTGGGGACCCAAGTTGATAGCAATCTCTCCTTTGAAAACCACATTGCCAAAGTGGTTAGAAAGACCTTCTACATAGCCCACCTCATAACGAAGGGTTTCACATCTAGATCAAGAGAGGTAATCGTGCCCCTTTATTCATCCCTCATCAGGCCCATCATAGAATACAATGCCCCTTTTGGGATGTTCCTTTCCCGACACCTGCAGCAATTAGAAAGACCCCAAAAGTATCTCACCAAGAGGATCAAGGGTCTCAAACAGATGCCATATGCTGCTCGGTTAAAAAAACTCCAGCTCTACTCAGTTGCATACCGCCTACTTTGAGGCGATCTATGCCTGACATACAAAGCTATGTCAAATCCAGAATTAATGGACATGCTCCACCTCAGTAAATCTAAATCCCTTAGAGCCACACGCTCGAGGGACTTGAACCTCAGCACAGAAATAAATAGAACTTGCTGGAGGGACAGGTTCATAACCCAGAGGCTCTCTTCGCTCTGGAATAGAATTCCAGTTCATGTGAGGCAGAGCACCTCACTGAATCTCTTCAAGAAGAATCTCAATAAGTGGATGGGGGATCGTAGGTTTGTCCCAGGGATTACTCCCATGTCACTATTAGAAAGAGGGATAGTGAACCAAACCTTAAAAAGGGCACAGTATACTCAAATCAAGGGGTGGTGTAAGCCATACAGAATCAGGCTAGGCTTATAATTGCCCCAGGGCAGATAGCCTAGTATGAACCTATGAACCTATGTTTGCAGCAAGTACACAGGTTTGACTCCTAGTTATGTGTGTTTCACACAAAATTGTGGTTTGCTGTCAAATGTGGTATCATTTACACATGATGTGAGAGATGACTGAACATCAGATATCCCAATAGTCCTCCAATTGCAATATATGTTATTCTAAACACTTCTACATTTTTGTAAGTGCATTATCTAATGTTGAGACCTTCTATTTGGTCCTTTGTCCAACATTATAAGTGTCATAGTGCAGCTCTACTCTCCATGATCTGAGTATGTAGGGCAATACTGACATACACACACACACACACACACACACACACACACACACACACACACACACACACACACAAACACACACACACGTATATATATATATATATATATATATATATATATATATATATATATATATACATGTATATGTATGTAAATATAATAATATATATGCATATACATTTTTATTATGCAAGGAGCACTGGATTTGTGCTCTGTTTAAGTGTATGGGCATGAGCAGTGGCATTTTTAGCTTGTTTGCATGTTACTAAGCAGCGTGCAAATGGGAGGCACATTGCTTGCATCAGAAACTTACCGTTCCATAAACTGACTCCAGTACACACCTAGCTGTACTCCAGGCCAGGATTATGATATGATTAGAAAAACTCAGAGCCGGATCTACTTATATACTCAGGTCCATAAATGAATCTATAGTTTTAATCACTGTGTGCTGTATGTAACATTCACCTTTCTATGTCTTCCAAATCTCATATGCTTAATTTTTGATGTATTTATCAGCATATTATACTCCTGTGCCCAAATGGTCAATTTAGTCAAGTTATTTAGCAGACATGCCCCATCTGTAACATATGTAATCAGTATACTAAATTTCAAGTCATCTGCATACAGACTTTAGAACAACTCGGATTAAAAGGATAGGTCTAAATAGAAATCTAAACAAGTCTGGGCCTAGGACAGAGCCCTGTGGGACATCCTGACTGTAATCAAGAATTTCACTTGTCCATTTGCTATATACTTGCCATGCCCTTTATGTAAGCCATGCATCTGTCCATCTTATCAAGAGTGCATCAATACTTACTTTTTCTAATTTATTGATCAGTGCTTTGTATATGGCCCTGTCAAATCTATATAAATTACATCACAGCACAATTTTTCATTCATAGCTGTTATTATATTGTTATAGTACATCATGTTGCAGGTGGTACTAGATCTATTTTCAACACATGCATGCGACTATATGGTTCCAACTTTACAATTCTGATAATGACTTACCTAATATTACCTAAGACTTTTTAAAAAGGTGTTAGATATGTGGCGCAGATGCAAATGTGTAATTAATATGTGAAATAGATTAATACTAATATAGCACACAGAGTCACAGTCTGTAAAACAATACTTATTACTCCTTAACATGTAAAGTATCTGGGTATCTCAGAATTAGAGCCCTGAACACCATCACACAATCTACCTGCCTTAGTTCTCTGAGCCACAGAGGCTGCTTGATGGACAGGAGATCATTCATCACACCATCACCTGTATAAATATGGACTTTACTATTCTCAGTTAACTAACACATAATTTGTACATTCAAATTGTACATTACCATCCTGATGCTTTGTGGCATACTAACTGTGTGAAATGCTCATACAGCATAGGTGATTTATTGGGGTCTATATCACCATTTTGAATAGTGAAAACTCCGAATGCTGTTTAATCAAACTCAACAGTTCGAATTCCATAAACAGCAAGCTCACATAACACTGATTATTTTTTTACCAGGGAAAACAATCAGTGGGTCATCTTTGGGGCTTTGTTATTTCCTCCACTGTAGTGCGATCTCGGAGTTGGTATATTTAAGTAGGGGGTTGTGATGTGGGGGTGAAGCCCCTTACTTTTGTTTGTGTTTAAAGTTGCTAATTTTTTTTTCACGGAGCAGCGATTTTTTTCCCTGGGAAAAAAAAATCGGTGTTCCGTGAGTTCGCTGTTTACAGATTTAAAACTGTTGAGTTTGATAAAACAGCAGTCTGAATTTTCACCATTTGAAATGGTGATATAGACCCGATTTACTGTTATGGCAGTTACAAGAGGACATTGCTGTTTTGAGGGGTGGGGAACAAAAGTCCATGTTCTGCTAGGAGACACACTAGTCTGACTATTAGCATCACTTTCTAACATGTCTCTTGAATGAAGTACCAGTAATCTGTTGCAGTAGGACTGCATGAATATTCTATGCATGAGGCCTACCGAATACAAATGGTGACATGTTTGTGGAATGGGTGTCTGTAGTCCCATGTGGATGCAATTTCTGTCCAAATAGCCCAGTATAGTTGCCTACATAATGTAGCTGCTCCATAGCTACTATGACATAACATAACAATCCACTATACTACTGTGTAGATTATGGATTTACCTTACAAGTACACCAGTTGACACAACTGTAGTTCAGGCCTGACTCTGTCTGATGCAAGTAGTATGAAGTCAACACATGGATAGGTACAGGATGTGTGGTTTGGCTGGCATCAATTTTAATATCTGCATGTGAGTAGGAGTAAGGTGTTAGTCCCTAGGTCCCTAGGTTTTCAGTGAATGTGCTATGCATTGTTTCCTAGCCAAAACCAAGGTGTACCGAGCATGCCTATGTCTGCCTATAGGGACATCAGCAGGGGGTTCCTTCTCCAAGACCTCCTGTGACTGTGGCTATGGTGACCTAGGCACTGGTGGGGGGTTGTGTATCTCTTCCCTTTACTGATCCTGCTGCAGCTGTTTCTGCAGGATCAGATTGTGGAACATAGCACATACTGTGAATATCTGTGCACATGTGGCTGGAGTATACTGCAGGCCTCCACCAGATATATTTAGGCACCAGAACAGTGACTTCAGAAGCCCAAACATATGCTCTATGACGTTCCTAGTTTGTGTGTGTGTGTGTGTGTGTGTGTGTGTGTGTGTGTGTGTATGTGTGTGTGTGTGTGTGTGTGTGTGTGTGTGTGTGTGTGTGTGTGTGTGTGTGTGTGTGTGTGTGTGTGTGTGTGTGCCTCATTATAGCATTCTTCAGTGGCTGGGTGTGCATTTCTGATAGGTCATCATCCATGGTTCCAGGGTGTAGTCAGCATCCCCCAGTAAATGGCCTGGTTGGATGCCCCCCCCCCCCCCCCCCCCAGCAAGCATCCTGTACAGCTGTGATGTGTGCCAGATATCAGAGTCGTGATAACTGCCAGAGTTGCCAACACACACATTTATGATAATCCCTGGGCATTGCATATGACTTGTCAGTTGATGGAGTGTTATCCCTTGTGGTTAATATAGATTCTACCCTGCTCACCAGGTGGTGCCTTGATGTGTACATCAGTGCAGTCTATGGCACCCAGTACTTCAGTGTAGTCTGCTGCATAGTAGAAGTATTGCATACTCCTGGCCCTCACCTCATGGTCAAGGGGAAGAAATATGTGCTCACAGGCATGTAGGACCATAGCATCCAGAAACTGGAGGAGTATCCTGGGTGCAGATGCTTGTGACATGCACATCATGTCTCCAGATTTTCCTTGAAAAGTACCTGTAGCTAGTATCGTAAGGGCTGCACATACCTTAGTTTCCACTGGGATGGGTTTCCCTCTGTTAGCTCTGGCTCTGAGTTGTGGGGGGCCGAGCTCACTGATCTCTTGTAATATGTCTGTGTTCACCCTATAGTGCTCTACAATCTCCAGCTCATGTAGCTCCTGGAAGGTTACCCTGGGCCTGAATACTCTTCTCTTTTTTGGCCTAGGCCTATTGTCAGCAGCACCAGCAGCACTATCTTTAGCATCTTGCACATACTGATGTAGAATAGCTGAAGCAGCCCCTAGCATTATCTCAGTCAAAATTTCCAAGACTCTGATAAAGCCTAGAGATATTTAAGGTGAAAGCACTAAGTCGTTTATTTATTTTTTTAGTATTTTGTTGATTAAAATTGGACTTCGAAGTACCTGCTGTGTGTGGTATTTTATATTTATTTTTGTTTTGTTTCTAAGTTTCAAGCCTTTTTGGCTTTTTGTTTTTATATATTATTAATTGACTATATCTGAGTGTGTTCGTGTGAACATACTAAGCTATGTGGCACTCTGCACAAACACGTGCGCTGAGCACTAAAATTCCTAAAAGTAACAGGAGACAGCCCCCTAATGTCATCCACATACAGTGAAAATATCAACTCCATGTAGGAGCCTACACATAGTGGATATGCGGACATGGTTGTTCCTTTTACCAGTTCAACAAAATAACCTCATTTGCATACATATTCATGCTGATGGCTTGGAAACTACATGGTTCTTAGCCATGTAAGCTGGGTAGCAGCACGAGTGCACCATTGTACAGACCCGACACAAAGTCTTACAGTACGTTTGTGTAAACTACATTATACATGTTATTTTACATTTTGTTTGTAAGTGACACATAGTGCAAACATGCAAAAAAAAAAAAAAAAAAAAAAAATGATCATTAATTTTACATATGCCTTTCCTTTTTCAGACATCCAGGATGCATGTTTAGCACATTTATGTATGTAATCTAACATTTTCAGGAGAGTTATATCCATATGTGTGAAATTTTATATCCCCTTCTGTCCATGTAGACTCCTGTATGTGGAAATTTTCTGCTTACACTACGAACACAGACACAGAGTCTACACGGATGCCTTTTGGAATGCTGGATCGCTTCACCTGGTTATTTTGTATAAGATTCACCTGCTTATGCAGAAATTTGTATTGTATGGACGTTTCCCTGTTTGCACATGCTTGTGCCTCTAAGCAACATTTACTGAATCTAAAAATGTTTGCGCTGCATATACGAAAAAAAAAAAACTTGTAGACTTTACTTAATTGTAACCTAAAATCTTAATTACTAGGGAGCACTTTTCTCTTTCAACTTTCTTTGAAAGCAATGACATAGGATCAGTAATAAATTCAGGCCATGCCTATTTATAAGCATCTTGTAAACTTGCAGATCAAGGTGCAATACAATATCATTCCTATTCATGTGCTGAAGGGGAAAATTTTCAGTTCTGGCTATAAGAGTCTAACAGGCAATCAAGTAGAGAAGTTGAAGAAATGTGATAAAGTGAAAGCGATAGTGAAACGGGATGCATTAGCATTTGAGACAGGTAAGAGAAGAAGTTACACCTTCAAAGTTACAGGTAAGAGGGAGGAAAAGACAACAGAATGAGGAAGCCCAAACGAAGGAACTCTGAAAAGTATTGCAGAAGGTGGAAGATGAGACCATTTTAGCCTAAAAGATAATTGCAAGGGAACTATATGCATCCAACACTCCTAAAGTGATTAGATCAAAAGCTGATCATCTCCAACAGTAGAAAGTTGAGATGTCAGTGTTTGATTTAGTAGAAGTAGAAGGTGGGGACAGGGTGGAGACCCATTGGGAAATACTGAAGGTCTGGAGTAAAAATTATTTGTTCATAGATTGCTTTATAAACAAGAGTTACCATCAGGAAACGTGTGATAGAATGGTTCCCCTTCAAAACATCTAAAATCAAAACATCGAGACCATAACATCTAAACTCCATAACATCTAAAACTCATAGTATCGAATTTCATAACATCTAAAATGTATAATACGTAATAGTGTATCATCAAACGTGTAAATACTATAGTTTAATCTGTTAATCTTGTGGTATCACTATGAGATGTTGTAGTTTTTATTTCTATAGTTATTATTTATATAGTGTAAGAATTTATACTATTTGTATAGTGTTTATTTTGTCACTCTGTGTGAGTTTTGTAGGCCATACAGGTTAAGGGATATAGACATTATGTGCACATTCTTTATGGTGATCGTGATACAGTGGGGTTAGGAAATTAACTTTTTCACACTGTAGTGAGATCTCGGAGTTTGTATATTTAATACATGGGGGGTGCAGGTGGGCTTGTAGTAGAAAGTTTGTTTGTTAGTTTGGTGCCATTATATGTGGAGGGGATGTTATTTTCATGTGGTTTGTAGTGTTTGATGTTGTGATGCACATTTTAGATGTTATAGGTTTTAGATGTTTTGGGTTTTAGATGTTATGGTTTCGATGTTATGATTTTAGATGTTATGGGTTTTAGATGTCTTGAAGGGGAACCAATAGAATATATGATTATTTGAAACGGAGTCAGATGCCTACAATTTCAATGTACAGAAAGGAAAGACTAACAGCATAGATAGCAGAGTAGCAGGTCAGGGAGGAGATAGGGTGGCAAATAAGTAGCAAATCCTTTGGTATGAATGGGATACCAATTGAGGCATGGAGATTGGTTGACAGATCATAGTCAGTCTTTGAACACTTCATTTCAACAGGGTGCTCACAATTAGACAATACCTACAATTCTGGAAAAAGGATTGGTAGTTGTGTTACCATGGAAAGGTGGACTCCAAATTAACAAGTTTGTATCACTCCACTAGGATTTTAAATCATGATTATAAGGTGATTATGAATGTACTGGTCAGAAGAATGTCTTCAGTAATGCTTGATTTAATTGACACAGATCAATGCGGTTTTATATCTGAGCAGAGAACAATTGATAATATTATTAGGATTTTGTTAACTATACTGGATGCAACTATTAGGAAAAAAGGCTGCTGTTGTTTCCCTGGATGCTACAAAAACATTTCATAGGGTAAAGTGGCAATTCCTGTTTATGGTTCTGGATCACGTGGGGTTTTCTGCTCTCCTTCATGGAATTATTAATGGAGGTGCATTGGAGTGTAGAGCCACAGGTGAAGATTGCAGGGGAGCTTTCATAGGTTTTTAGCCTTACTAGGGGTACCTGGCAAGGATATCCTCCCTTGCCCCTTTTACTTACCCTGTATCTAAAACCATTAGCAACAATGTGGAGGCAATAAAAGTTGTGTAGTTACATGTGGGGAGATATAGAATTATAGGCTGCACTCTCTGCAGATGATATAATTCACCCCCTGTCCCATCCTCAAAATGATGCAGAAAAGCTTTTTCGAACCCTTTGAAACCTTGGGGAAATTTTGAAATATACAATAAATGAAAGAAAACACAAAGCTTTAGGGGTGAATGCAGAAGAAAAGCTGTGACAAGGTAGTGAGAGTTCATAGTCTTAGGAAAATAACACTATAAAGTATTTAGGTATTTGGTTGAAGCAAAGTTTTTAGAAATAGTTAAAGTTATCCTATTAGATATATAAGGAACTAATTCAGGGGAAGCTGCTACCATATTCAAATATAGCTTAGACCAGTGGATGGGAAATTGTAAATTTACCCCTGGGTTGGTACCTATAATCCTACTGACAGAGGCAGCTCATGAATGCCTAATGTGTACAAGGCTATATCATAACCATAAAAATTCCTTATGTCAGCAACGTTTTGGCATGGCTAGACTTCAAATAGCTCTTTGGCTGCTAGCCCAGTAACCACCTATGAACCTACAAGTGGAAGAATTTGAATTTGGATTTAGATCAAAGAGTGTAGATTTTGCAGCAGCAAATATGTTATACTTGGGGCAAGCTTTTTGCCCCTGCCAAGCAAGGCAATTATGAAAAATTAAGACAATGGATGATGGATTATCCTTTGGCAGATGAAAAATCACCTGTGAAATGGGATAAAGTAATGCTTACATAAGAACAGAAGGGCTTAGCAGTACTAATAACAGAGAGATTTTTATTTATTTATTTAACATCTGTTTACTGGGGAAGTCTGACTGGGCTAGTAACCAATTTTCTGTGGAGGCTCAGGGAGAAAAGCTCCACATTAAAAAAAAAAACACAGTATAACAGCTCAAACTTAAAGTTCAGAAGAATTATAGAGAATATAAAGAAAGCATACTATAAAATGAAAGAAGAAACACACTATACAATGGAATTACTATTCACTAATGTTTGTACAATAACCTACAATTATTTAGTCAAAAAAGTTATATATACATTACTGACGTAAGTGGAAAAAGAGCTAGGGGGTGGGCACAAGGTGGGTAAATGTGAAGTAAGTTCAGCCTGGTGAGGACCAAGAGCATAACCAGTTGCTATTTAGATGGATCTTTAGCTGGTTTTCAAATTGTGCTGGGCTTGTTGTGTCACTTTATACTAGAATATTAATACTAGATGTTATGCCCAGAAATTCTTCTCCAGATGGAAACAAATGCTCCAAACAAGGGCTCCCTGGTTAATGCAGAAGTACTGGTTTGAACCAACATATGGTGCAGCAGCAGATAAAATAAAATTTCTGATGCTGAGCTCAGTTTGTTGGGAAGTGAGTAGGAAATTGAAGACAAGATTTGCTTCTAGAATAGAAGACTGAAAGGTGAAAACTGCTGCATGGAGTTGGTGGCAACGTTAAATAAAGGTAACATTCTAGTAACAATTAATAGTGGGTAAGAGAGGCTTAAGGTTGGAAGAAATGAGGCAACAAGTCTTTTCCTATATTACTTGGCTTTACAGGGGGAGCTATTGTGGTTAAAATGGATGCATGAAGCTAAGGAAAACAGGCCTAATTTAATTCACTGGATAACACAGCCACATAAAGCAGGAAGGGTGGAATAAGGAATGGTGACAAGACTGCACAGACTAATGTAGGAAGAAAGAAGGGATGAGATAAAGAGAATGAGAGCTAAATGCAAAAAGTTACTACAAGAACTGTTGGAAGATGATTGGCAACGAGTCTACTTCATAACACTGAAATTTCATAATGTTGAATTTCATAACATTAAGACCAAAACATCTAAATCCCAAAACACTGAAAACCCAAAACATTGAAAACTCAGAACATTGAAAGTGTGCTTCATAACATTGAAAACTACAATGCACACGTAAATAACATCCCTTCCACCTACAACACCTAACTAACAAACACACTTTCTGCTACATTTCTGCAGGGGGGGAGGCAAGCCTCCCTGCACCTCCCCCCGTAAATTAAATATACCAACTCCAAAATTGCACTACAGTGGAAGAGGTTAGGAAATTCAATTTTTCCCACTGTAGTGCGATCTTGGAGTTGGTATATTTAATTTACAGGGGGTGTGGGCGGCAGAGCTCCCCACATGGGTGGTGCAGGGGGTTATGAAGCACGCTTTCAATGTTCTGAGTTTTCAATGTTTTGGGTATTCAGTATTTTGAATTTTCGATGTTATGGTCTCAATGTTATGAAAGTCAATGTTATGAAATTTCAATGTTATGAAGTAGACTCTTGGCAACTGGTATGCCTATTACCAGGTAAAGCAATAAGATCAAGGACATTTCATATTTTCTTGGAAATATTTGCATAAATATTTTTATACACCAGTGAGACTTAGTAAAATGTTCCCTGTAGTTGATGGGAGTTGCTGGATGTGTGATAGAAGAGAGTAGGGAGATTATAGGTACATTTTTTTGGTCTTGTGGAGTTTTAGAGGGGTTCAAGGAGGACTTAGAGCAAATGATCAGATGAAAATGTGGCTCAGACACCTCCTTAACTATGATCCACTTTTTTCTGGGATATGATGGAAGGGCAGGGTTAAAAGGAAATCTTAGAGAAGTGGTATGAATAATTGTTAAAGGCTAACAGCTCAATTAAATATCAGGCATTTTTTTCAGAATACAAAAATAATGCTGCTGCCATTAACAGAAAGTGTTTATACTAGATCTGATTATAACGAACATGTCAAGTAGATAATTTACCAACTTGCTTTTATTGCATACATCACTTGTAAGAGAGTACTGTTATCTAGAATAATCCAAGGGAAGGAATAATGCAAAGGTCAGTTATAAACTAGCAGATGTTTTTATTTCATGTTCATATTTACTACTGAGGAGTAATGCAGTGGTGGTACGGCGGTAGTGTTGTTACCTCACAGCAAGAGATTCTCCCGTTCGATTCTCGGCGTGGCTTGGGAGTGCCTTTTGTGTGGAGTCTGCATGTCCTCCCCACGGTTGGGTAGCGTTTGAAAGACATGCATGCGTAAATGGGTGTGCCTTTGTTGAAGGTTGGGCGTCGAGCTGGCACCTCGGCATTTCATAAAAATCTACTGCCAATCATTAGCGGACCAGAGTTCCGCTGTGGCGACTGCTTACCAGGATAAAGCTGAAAGACAAATAACAACAATTTACTACTGAGGAGTAAATTCTGCCTAGGCTTTAAACAACTGAATGGTGCATTTATTTTGAAGAGCTTTCTAAAACAGTTTTATATCGCTGTATCAATCATGATTTAATGTAGCCCAGAGTAAGCTCCTACTGAAAATCCAAGGTCCACAATTACTGTCCTTGGAACAGTGAGACTGTAAGTGGAAACTCTGTCCTTTTATTAGTAAATGTCCCTTCTATCTCCCCAACACCCCTATTATTCTATACATAGAAGATATGGTCATTTACAGATCCTCATCTTCCTCTTTGTCATGCCATTTGGGACCAGACAAAAATTAAACCTAAAACTATCTCTCTAGGCTAGTCAGTACTTCATAACAATCCAAATTCCAGTAAAAAAGGCCAATTCTGCTATCTTGGGGCTTGGCTTGATGCCCAGCTATACTTTAAATATCACAAACAAGTCCCTAAAGCAAACACATCCAAAACTATCTTCTGGGTCTCAAAAGTATCCCACTTCTCTCTGCAAAGAATAGCTACAGGCAATGGCGCTCTTTAAACACAGTTAGAACAATCCATCATTATAATCTCATATGCCTCAAAGAAAATGTTTGCACTCTACAAACACTATCCAATCAAATCTGTAGAGTCATGACTCTCTTCCCAAGAAGAGAATATGACTGTCTTCTATTTATAAAATCTAAATGGATCCTCAGTAAATGAGAAGTCACAATTACTATTTGGATCTCTCATTTTCAAGATCCTTAATC
>NC_056733.1:593698391-593705891 GCF_019279795.1 Protopterus annectens | reverse complement strand
GTTCACCAGCAGTGTTAATTCTAAAATAAAGCTGTATTAATATATGCATTATGGTGGTATTCCATTCACGTGTGTTCGACTGTCACTGCAGTCAATTATAATACTGTAGTAGTTCTAGCATACAAAATGAATGTCCTGTAACTTGTATTACTAAACTTGGGTCTATATTAGATAAATGAAAGTTTATCTAATCAAGCACTGACATCATCTAAAATCCAGGATCTAGACATGTTTTTTGTGAGACTGTGGTACAGTGACGATGGGAATATTTGCCCTTTCCTCACTGTAGTGTGATCTTGGAGTTGGAATATATATTTATCGAGGGGTGTGGGGGTGCAGCCCCCCACAATTGCGATTTCGAGTTCCGGGATTTTTGATGATGTCAACTTTCGGTTAGATAAACTTTTGTTTATCTAATATAGACCCCTCAACTCATAGTATGGTTCAAGCCCACTATCAGGGATGTAATGCTTACATTTTCTCTCTCCCCAGGAACAAAAGCTAATGAGTGAGGTAGTCCATATTATGAGCAGATATTGTATTTAGATTTCAGAGAGTTTTAAAATTAATAAGAATAACGTGTTCACCAGCTTTGTTGATTCATAAATAAATCTGTCTACTTCCAGTATGGCTGTATTCCTTGCATGTCTGTACTAAGTTGCTGCAGTCAATTATTACATTATTTGCAGATGCCCCATGCAGTCACAGCTATTGGGTTCTATTCCAATACCTGGCAACTAAGACATGGCAGCTGTCTAGTTTATGTACTGTACACAAACATGCCTCTCAAGTGTCATGATTTCTCGTACTGTACTTAATATTGCGTAATCTGTCACAGGATTACCACAGAAATGATTATCTAGAATGCAAAGTATTACCAAATCCACTTACAGAACACGTTAGTAGTTATATAAGTCCACATGATGTGTAACTGTTCTGTCTAGTTATGTACTTGCATTTGTTATTGCTTGGCTCATACTGTCCCATGCAAACAGCTTGAGAGGTATGCACATGCTACATCACCAATTGGAGACTTGTAGTCACTGTACACCAAACTGGCAATACACACCTGCAGAGTAAATATTAGCACTGTTTTCAGGGATATAATCTGCAATGTCATTAATGGACTGTTTTTCTCTCTCTCCCCACCCCTTATCTTCATGTATTTCTTATTGCTATTTATTATTATGGTTTGCTATTAACATATTTTGTTACAATAACTATATTTTGGGAAATGTATTTTATTATTGTTATGTGTTATTATGCTTTCATATTGACATATCTTGTGAAATTAATCATTTTGCTGGCCTTATGCAGTTTATCATTGTTATGTTTTATTACGTATTCATATTAACATATGTTGTTAAATTAACTGTGTGGTTGCCCTTATGCTTTAACTGTTACTGGCATGCTGTTAACATACTGATTGTTCTGTTATTTCATGTTGTGTCACACATAATATACATTGCTATGTATTTGGGTTAATTAAATGATGTTCCATGCTGATAATACTAACAATGATTTGTTCATAACTAACCTCAACTTATTGCTATACCTCAATTACCACAGCACATCAAGGTAGGCCAGTTCTGGTCGATCACCCTACCATGCCTCAACTGGTTATGGTACCAGGTCCCAGCATGTCTGGGACCCAGACCAGTGGTGCCCCCTCTGCTGCCCCTGCATTACCTGTGGTGTTGGGTAGTACCACCTCACAGGACAGGGCCCAGCCCATTCTGTGAGAGGAGGTGAAGGCAGTGTTGTCACCCAGGATGAGCTGCTGGTCTTGGTGCTCAGGATTTTCTACCATGGGTTTGACCACCACCTGCACTGGATTGAAGGCATGCTGGCAGATCTGGTCCAGCAGCCTCACCCCAGTGACCAGCCTCCAGCACTGCCACCCTCAGTGCAGTGTAGGATAAATGATGACAGTCCCATGGGTAGAGATGTGAGTCACCCTGCTGCTGTCTGGAGGCACATAAAACTTGGAATCTACAACACCCTCCCTCTCCAAGGTGTTCATCCCTCTCATGTGTCACACACTGCCCCTGTCTGCTGTCTTGTCTGTCTTGTCTGTCTGCAAATGCATGTTCACCTACCTAACTTACCTCCCCCACATGTACCTATCTCCCTTCCCCAACATTACACTCACACCTTAAAAAAATGGGCTCCTGTCCCAAAAAAAAATATCGCTCCATACATAGCTCTCTATTTCACTCATGTGTCCACTTGACACAAGTAATTTGGTCCAATTAGCTTGACAATGCAATTATGGTGTCCTCACCCCTCTCTCTCTGTGAGTGAGAGTTTAAATCCATGTACACATTCTGTCAAAGTGCACAGTTGTTGCTGTACAAGAAATGGATAGCTTTGGTTCTTTCCTATACCTTTCCTACACATCCTTACCTGCCTTCCACTATGTGTTTCCCCCTGCTTACACTCCATTGTGCCACTTTCCTATCTCCCCATTTTTCTTTTCTTTATATTTTTTTAGCGTGATGCTGCATGGCATGCTGCATTGCACAGCTTTGCTAAGCTCAGTTAAATAGAGCTATACTGATTATATGTGTCCTTAAAATTCTATTACACATTTACAAAATAAACACCTGTCCCATGTTTCAAACTCAAGACCATCACAGTTGCAGACCAGTGCATTAACCTGGCATGCCACACAACTCTTACTTAAAATAGGTACTTAAAAAAAAGACATAGTAATTGCCAGTTACTGTCATTAAGCACATTTTAGCAGAGCAGTGAGCCGCACCATGCAAACTTGAATAAAACTAAATGGAAAATGTGGAGTGTTCCTGGGACTCTGGTGCAACAGTGCACCACTACAAATCTGAAGGCATAATAATGGATGTAAGTGAGGCATCTGATAGCAGTTACATGTGCCCTTTTATCAGCAACATGTAGAAAGACACCAGCTAAGGCATTAATGGCAAAATAACTGTGCAACTGGGACCCTGGTGCTGAAATACATTCATATAAAGCCTTGTACATACTGATGGATGTAGAACATGATTGTAGGTTTGCACACATCTTGCAAATACACCTGCTGCAGCAGTGACTCAGTAGCTCAGTCTGTTAAAGATCTCATAAACAGTGAATTTTTGCCACGCACAGTCCTGGGTTCAAATCCAGTAGTGTGTAACACTGAATTTTCAGTATTATGAAGCCAGCAATTAATGACAGAGTTGTGCAGTCTTTATCCACACAATGCATGTCACATGAATTGACAGCTTTTAACTGATGGAAGTCACAGGCCTGCAGGTAGGAACACATTTAACGTATCCCTATAGCAAATGTATATATGCATAAATTGTCATGTCATGCAGTAATATGCATTCACAGAGGATGTTGACTCAGGTACTGCAAATGAGGGTCACTAATATCAGAGTGCACCACACAATCCTTTCAGAGTCATAGTGCAGATTACCACAGCTGAACAGCAAACATACATATTGAAGTCCCTGCTTGTAACAAAGACTGTCCTCATACATGCTGCAAATTATTACCAGACTGTAATACATTGCCTGGCAGATGACCAAATGGTGGACATATTCACACACATACAGACACACACACACACACACACACACACACATATATATATATATATATATATATATATATATATATATATATATATATATATACACACACACACACACACACACACACACACACACACACACACACACACACACACACACATACTCCATCTTGCTCAGGGACACACCAATCATGTTGCCTAGTACTCTGTAATTGATACCATTACCTAACAAACTTACCTTAAATACATGCCTTCATTAGAGTGTAGAGGGTACTCCCACTCTGGACTTGGCTGTACAACTAGGCTGACGCAGCTCACAACAGTTACTCCTACAGTTTGTTGTCCTCCAAAGTCTTCACACTCTCTGCCTATGTCTATTACCTGCAGCAGTAACTACACCCTGTAGCACACCCACCTCTATGTAAAGGTGTCTGCTGCAGACCTACCCTCTGTGATGATGTAGTCACTTCACCCCAGTAATGTTCAGCACAACATATCAAAAGGGTCCCTAATCTACATGAAGGCCTTGTATATTCTGCAGTGGTTACATGTCATTGGTTGATGATAGTGCAAATCATCTGTTTGGCTGCAATTAGCATTTCAGAACCATAGATTGGTTTGGAGGTAATCAACTGCTGTTGGGAAGCATGTTTAAAAGGCAGGCAGCTGTTTATGGGGAATCATTCTGTAAGAGATCTTCCTCACACAGAACATGCCATTGTGACAACTATACTATTACCACATATCAACAGAAGAGTACTGCACTCCATCAGGTATGTAAATGTTTTTGTGTACAACAGGTTGCAGATGAGTGAAGAGACTTATGGGGAATAGTGATTACAGCATTAAGACTGACTTAGACCCATGAAAATGACATGTCAGTGACCTTCTGCTGTCATATACCTACACAGGATGTACAAAACATCAAGAGTGCATTGTCTTTTGTCATTGTGGCACACTGGTCTTGTCAGACTGTCTCTTTATAGTGTTTGTAATAGCACACTGCTATTCATGTGGCATTGTTTGTATGACATATTATTGAGGGGTTGCCCATAGGGGACACACCACAGTAGATCTGAATGTTGGGTGTATGATAATACAGCACTAGCTGTCATGGCACACACTGGAATACCTGACTATTGCTACTATCTCAGTTGTATCCACACACTTTGTTTGCACACTGTGGAGTATGACATGTGTGAGCAAGCAGTGGTTAGTGCCTGCCATTTTGACCTTGCCGTATCTGTACATAGTGTATGTCCACATATGTGATCCTGTAATGTGTTTCTGTTTTGTTGTCTTTCAGGAATTATGTACCGTAGATGCCATCTATCCTTTTCAGATGCAGAGAATGAAATTATACTGCAAGCACTAAGGCAACATCATCACATCGTACTATCTGTGGGGAGACAAAGCAGGGAACAGAGGGCTTCATTGTGACCAGACTTTGTCTGTGATGTGAATGTCACAGGCCAGCAGGGCAGGAAATATGATCAGGTTCACCCTGGGCAACCGACATGATAAATGCTGCATGATGAAGGGCAGCAGATGTAGCCAGGGATTATGCTGTCACCAGTGGAGGGCCTGCAGTGGAACAACCACTCTCAGCCACTAAAAAATTCCTGGCATACCTAGTCACACAGAACAGCTCCAAGGCATCCATCACACCATACGTCATGGAGGTAGGTGCCACAGTTTCCACAGCTGAGGAGCATGCAGGTAAGCTTACTGTGATCAGCACTGTAATACTGTAGCAGTCAGTGTGTCAGGCTGTCGATACTTTTATGTGGATGTCAGGTCTTTGTATTTTGGGGGGTTAACCTCAGTTATACACCCATACTCAGATTGTGACCGATACAACAAGTAACACAGTAGCTACTGTAAATGTTTGATATATTGACTTATTACCTTGTTGTGCTGCAACATATGGTGGTACTGACATTACCCCACCCTCAACTTTTCACAGGTCCATCAGGTATTGCCCAAGGCCATGGTCCTGCTCCTGGTAAGCATAAAACTTGTTTTGTTAAGGAACCATTATATTCTAGTACAGTTAAGGGCCAGAATAATGCCCTATGTAAACATAACTATGTGTGTAAAGAATGCAGGATGTTTTTAAATTCTAATCTGGAACAGGTACCTGAGATTTCTAGAAGGGGTAATCACACGAGTGTAATTCAACAAACAGATACACTTTGGCAGTTACAGTTAAGAGCAGATAAGGCACCTGGTTTAAATGAGGCAAGCAATCTAAAATGCCTTTTAAAATACAACAGTTGAAGGTAAATACATTTGGCAGTGAAATGTGTATTTCCATATATTTTTTAAGGGAAGTGTACTGGGTTTTTATGTGTTGTTTTTTCAAGTATAGTGTCATTCTGATTAATTAAAAGGTACATATTACTGGTCATGTTTTACTTGATTTACTTCAAGTGATTGCTCTAAAGGTCCTGAGTTGAATTTGTATTTTGTTCCGAGGAAGTGTTTTGTGGACAACAGTGGAGAAGAAAGTCATTTGACCATTAATACAGTTGTGGGTCCTTGTTGTTATGAGTCTTAGAGACTTTTCATATGCAATAGTGCAGTTATTAATGTACTGCTTTTTTCTTTCTTATTGCAGGTGATGGTGGGGGTTAGTGTCTCTCCCCTACACAACCTGATGTCAGTGTCTCGTCAGACTCTGATGATGATGGTGGCCACAGTGAGGCACAGGTGGGGCTGTCAGGGGCTGAATCTATCCCAGAGGTAGACATGCTTCTTCTGCCTCCATTGTCACCGCACACAGTCTGCATGCCTACACATACCCCATCCCTGGAGGTCACAGATATTGGATAGTCAGATGGTGGGGACATCAAGCAGGAAAATGTGGCAACTATGGCTCCAGTGAGTGCAAACAGTGGCCATAGCCAGAGACCTGGGGAGGTCCCACACAGGCAGAATGACAGGGGTACTTGTACAAGGCCTGCTGTCCATCCACCACCTGTTCCAGATGTCACATCATAGGTCACTTGGTGCATGTTTCAGACCATCATGGAGGCACAGGCACATTCTGACTGGAGCACCAGAGGTATGCTTAGGGTTATGGATGCAGCACAGTCTAACATTCGCTGATGCAGTGGACAGATGGAGGGCTGAGACAGTGTCTGTCTTGCACCGCACATTGCCTGTGCTGGAATGTGTGGTTGAAGTTGAGCATCAGAACCATGGACATAGGTCAGCAACCCCATCTGCTGAGAGTCCACATGGCCATGCACAGTCATGCTCCCATAATGGCAGTACATCCAGTACTACAGAGTGGAGTATGCTGTCCACACTATGACATGGCAGGCCATGGGCACGTGGCCCCGGGCTGTTCCATGGGGAACATGGTCCCAGCAGACAGTAGTCACCATCAGGTACTAGCACCTCTTCTGACCTTGGGCATGGAGGTGCCAGTGCAACTCCTGGCAGAGCCAGTTCCCATGTTCATGGCCAGAGATGGTGAACTGTCAACTCTACCATGTATGGTTCAAAGCTGTCTAAAATATGTGTAGGGCTAGCACTGAACTTCACTGTGTACATGTACACACTCACACACCACTGTCAAATGTAGGTCACCTGCAGACACACACAGCACCTCTCCATGGTCCATCTTACATGCTCCCCTCCTGACTCACACACATACTGTCTACTGTTTAGGCTACCCTAGACCTCCTGCACCTCCACACAACACCCTGCACAAGTGATGATACCTGTGCCACATCCTTGTCATCCTTACCATTGATGCAGGGAAATGAAGCTATGTGTCTGATGCACAGGGTGACTATATTAGTTAACATCTACTTGTATAATGCAGTGTTGGTTCACCACACCGCTTGTAGTGGTTACTGACAGATACTGTATGCTGGCATTTGTCATGAGTGCATCACATACATTTGTGTACCTTATGTTGTATGAGGTAGTAT